>NC_060140.1:3064432-3117818 GCF_021461385.2 Schistocerca piceifrons | reverse complement strand
AAAGAAAAAGGTACACAAAGTTAGCAAATTTAACATTGGCGAGATAGGGCATTCCAACTCCCCTTAATACAAATGGCACAATGCCGTCTTAAGTACAAGAAGACTGAGACTCTCACTTTCTATGATTTGACACTCTCCTGTGAGTCCAGTTTTAGATTCCGATGCTTCACTTCAGGTTTACTGTATCCCTTGGACCTTCTTATTGACGATGAAACAAAGAAATTGCATCCGAATTCAATACAAAACGCACAATACCGACGTAAGTACAAGAGGAGTGAGTCTCTAACTTTCTATGATTTGAACTTCTCCTGTGAGTGCAGTTTTGGATTCCGATGCTTCACTTCAGGTTTACTGTATCCCTTGGACCTTCCTATTGACAATGAAACACGGAAAATTGCATCCGAATTTAATACAAACGGCATAATGCCGACTTAATTACAAGAGGACTGACACTCTCACTATCTGTGATTTGAACATCTCCTGTGAGTCCAGATTTAGATTCCGATGCTTCACTTCAGGTTCTCTGTATCCCTTGGGCTTTCTTATTGACGATGAAACACAGAAATTGCATCCGAATTTAATACAAATGGCACAATGCCGACTTAAGTACAAGAGGACTGACACTCTCACTTTCTTTGATTTGAACCTCTCCTGTGAGTCCAGTTTTAGATTCCGATGCTTCTCTTCAGGTTTACTGTATACCTTGCACCTTCTTATTGACGATGAGACACTGAAATTGCATCGGAATTTAATACATAAGGCACAATGCCGACTTAAGTAAAAGAGGACTGACACTCTAACTTTCTATGATTTGAATCTCTCCTGTGAGTCCAGTTTTAGATTCCGATGCTTCCCTTAAGGTTTACTGTATCCCTTGGACCTTCTTATTGACGATGAAACACAGAAATTGCATCCAAATTTAATACAAAAGGCACAATACCGCGACTTAAGTACAAGAGGAGTAACACTCTAACTTTCTATGATTTGAATCTCTCCTGTGAGTCCAGTTTTAGATTCCGATGCTTCACTTTAGGTTTACTGTATCCCTTGGACCTTCGTATTGACGATGAAACACAGATATTGCATCCGAATTTAATATAAATGGCACAATGCCGACTTCAGTACAAGAGGACTGACACTCTCAGATTCTTGGATTTGAACCTCTCCTGTGAGTCCAGTTTTAGATTCCGATGCTTCACTTCAGGTTTACTGTATGCCTTGCACCTCCTTATTGACGATGAAACACAGCGATTGCATCCGAATAAAATACAAAACGCACAATGCCGAATTAAGTGCAAGAGGACTGACATTCTAAATTTCTATGATTTGAACCTCTCCTGTGGGTCCAGTTTCAGATTCCGATGCTTGATTTCAGGTTTACTGTATCCCCTCGACCTTCTTATTGACGATGAAACAAAGAAATTACATCCGAATTCAATACAAATGACGCAATACCGACGTAAGTACAAGAGGAGTGAGTCTCTAACTTTCTATGATTTGAACTTCTCCTGTCAGTCCAGTTTAGGATTCCGATGCTTCACTTCAGGTTTACTGTATCCCTTAGACCTTCTTATTGACGATGAAACACGGAAATTGCATCCGAATTTAATACAAAAGGCACAATGCCGACTTAAGTAAAAGAGGACTAACACTCTAACATTCTATGATTTGAACCTCTCCTGTGAGTCCAGGCTTAGATTCCGATGCTTCACTTCAGGTTTACTGTATCCCTTGGACCTTCTTATTGACGATTAAACACAGAAAATTCATCCGAATTTAATACAAAAGGCACAATGCCGACTTAAGTAAAAGAGGACTAACACTCTAACAATCTATGATTTCAACCTCTCCTGTGAGTCCAGTCTTAGATTCCGATGTTTCCCTTAAGGTTTACTGTATCCCTTGGACCTTCTTATTGACGAGAAACACAGAAATTGCATCTGAATTTAATACAAAAGGCACAATACCGACTTAAGTACATGAGGAGTAACACTCTAACTTTCTATGATTTGAATCTCTCCTGTGAGTCCAGTTTCAGATTCTGATGCTTCACTTCACGTTTACTGTATCCCTCGGACCTTCTTATTGACGATGAAACACAGAAATTGCAACCGAATTTAATACAAAAAGCACAATGCCGACTTAAGTAAAAGAGGACTAACACTCTAACATTCTATGATTTGAACCTCTACTGTGAGTCCAGTCTTAGATTCCGATGCTTCCCTTAAGGTTTACTGTACCCCTTGGACCTTCCTATTGACGATGAAACACGGAAATTGCATCCGAATTTAATACAAATGGCATAATGCCGACTTAATTACAAGAGGACTGACACTCTCACTATCTGTGATTTGAACATCTCCTGTGAGTCAGATTTAGATTCCGATGCTTCACTTCAGGTTTTCTGTATCCCTTGGGCTTTCTTATTGACGATGAAACACAGAAATTGCATCCGAATTTAATACAAATGGCACAATGCCGACTTAAGTACAAGAGGACTGACTCTCTTACTTTCTGTGATTTGAACCCCTCCTGTGAGTCCAGTTTAGATTCCGATGCTTCTCTTCAGGTTTACTGTATACCTTGCACCTTCTTATAGACGATGAGACACTGAAATTGCATCGGAATTTAATACATAAGGCACAATGCCGCCTTAAGTAAAAGAGGACTGATACTCTAACTTTCTATGATTTGAACCTCTCCTGTGAGTCAAGTTTTAGATTCCGATGCTTCACTTCAGGTTTACTGTATCCCTTGGACCTTCTTATTGACGATTAAACACAGAAAATTCAACCGAATTTAATACAAAAGGCACAATGCCGACTTAAGTAAAAGAGGACTGACACTCTAACATTCTATGATTTGAACCTCTCCTGTGAGGCCAGTCTTAGATTCCGATGTTTCCCTTAAGGTTTACTGTATCCCTTGGACCTTCTTATTGACGAGAAACACAGAAATTGCACCAGAATTTAATACAAAAGGCACAATACCGACTTAAGTACATGAGGAGTAACACTCTAACTTTCTATGATTTGAATCTCTCCTGTGAGTCCAGTTTCAGATTCTGATCCTTCACTTCAGGTTTACTGTATCCCTCGGACCTTCTTATTGACGATGAATCACAGAAATTGCAACCGAATTTAATACAAAAAGCACAATGCGACTTAAGTAAAAGAGGACTAACACTCTAACATTCTATGATTTGAACCTCTCCTGTGAGTCCAGTCTTAGATTCCGATGCTTCCCTTAAGGTTTACTGTACCCCTTGGACCTTCTTATTGACGATGAAACACAGAAATTGCAACCGAATTTAATACAAATGGCACAATGCCGTCTTAAGTACAAGAAGACTGAGACTCTCACTTTCTATGATTTGAAACTCTCCTGTGAGTCCAGTTTTAGATTCCGATGCTTCACTTCAGGTTTACTGTATCCCTTGGACCTTCTTATTGACGATGAAACAAAGAAATTGCATCCGAATTCAATACAAAACGCACAATACCGACGTAAGTACAAGAGGAGTGAGTCTCTAACTTTCTATGATGAACTTCTCCTGTGAGTGCAGTTTTGGATTCCGATGCTTCACTTCAGGTTTACTGTATCCCTTGGACCTTCCTATTGACAATGAAACACGGAAAATTGCATCCGAATTTAATACAAACGGCATAATGCCGACTTAATTACAAGAGGACTGACACTCTCACTATCTGTGATTTGAACATCTCCTGTGAGTCCAGATTTAGATTCCGATGCTTCACTTCAGGTTCTCTGTATCCCTTGGGCTTTCTTATTGACGATGAAACACAGAAATTGCATCCGAATTTAATACAAATGGCACAATGCCGACTTAAGTACAAGAGGACTGACACTCTCACTTTCTTTGATTTGAACCTCTCCTGTGAGTCCAGTTTTAGATTCCGATGCTTCTCTTCAGGTTTACTGTATACCTTGCACCTTCTTATTGACGATGAGACACTGAAATTGCATCGGAATTTAATACATAAGGCACAATGCCGACTTAAGTAAAAGAGGACTGACACTCTAAATTTCTACGAGTTGAACCTCTCCTGTGAGTCAAGTTTTTGATTCCGATGCTTCACTTCAGGTTTACTGTATCCCTTGGACCTTCTTATTGACGATTAAACACAGAAAATTCACCCGAATTTAATACAAAAGGCACAATGCCGACTTAAGTAAAAGAGGACTAACACTCTAACATTCTATGATTTGAACCTCTCCTGTGAATCCAGTTTTAGATTCCGATGCTTCCCTTAAGGTTTACTGTATCCCTTGGACCTTCTTATTGACGATGAAACACAGAAAGTGCATCCAAATTTAATACAAAAGGCACAATACCGACTTAAGTACAAGAGGAGTAACACTCTAACTTTCTATGATTTGAATCTCTCCTGTGAGTCCAGTTTTAGATTCCAATGCTTCACTTTAGGTTTACTGTATCCCTTGGACCTTCGTATTGACGATGAAACACAGATATTGCATCCGAATTTAATATAAATGGCACAATGCCGACTTCAGTACAAGAGGACTGACACTCTCAGATTCTTCGATTTGAACCTCTCCTGTGAGTCCAGTTTTAGATTCCGATGCTTCACTTCAGGTTTACTGTATACCTTGCACCTCCTTATTGACGATGAAACACAGGAATTGCATCCGAATAAAATACAAAACGCACAATGCCGAATTAAGTGCAAGAGGACTGACATTCTAAATTTCTATGATTTGAACCTCTCCTGTGGGTCCAGTTTCAGATTCCGATGCTTGACTTCAGGTTTACTGTCTCCCCTCGACCTTCTTATTGACAATGAAACAAAGAAATTACATCCGAATTCAATACAAATGACGCAATACCGACGTAAGTACAAGAGGAGTGAGTCTCTAACTTTCTATGATTTGAACTTCTCCTGTCAGTCCAGTTTAGGATTCCGATGCTTCACTTCAGGTTTACTGTATCCCTTGGACCTTCTTATTGACGATTAAACACAGAAAAATCATCCGAATTTAATACAAAAGGCACAATGCCGACTTAAGTAAAAGAGGACTAACACTCTAACAATCTATGATTTGAACCGCTCCTGTGAGTCCAGTCTTAGATTCCGATGTTTCCCTTAAGGTTTACTGTATCCCTTGGACCTTCTTATTGACGAGAAACACAGACATTGCATCCGAATTTAATACAAAAGGCACAATACCGACTTAAGTACATGAGGAGTAACACTCTAACTTTCTATGATTTGAATCTCTCCTGTGAGTCCAGTTACAGATTCTGATGCTTCACTTCACGTTTACTGTATCCCTCGGACCTTCTTATTGACGATGAAACACAGAAATTGCAACCGAATTTAATGCAAAAAGCACAATGCCGACTTAAGTACAAGAGGACTGACACTCTAACTTTCTATGATTTGAACTTCTCCTGTCAGTCCAATTTAGGATTCCGATGCTTCACTTCAGGTTTACTGTATCCCTTAGACCTTCTTATTGACGATGTAACACGGAAATTGCATCCGAATTTAATATAAATGGCACAATGCCGACTTCAGTACAAGAGGACTGACACTCTCAGATTCTTTGATTTGAACCTCTCCTGTGAGTCCAGTTTTAGATTCTGATGCATCACTTCTGGTTTACTATATCCCTCGGACCTTCTTATTGACGATGAAACACAGAAATTGCAACCGAATTTAATACAAAAAGCACAATGCCGACTTAAGTAATAGAGGACTAACACTCTAACATTCTATGATTTGAACCTCTCCTGTGAGTCCAGTCTTAGATTCCGATGCTTCCCTTAAGGTTTACTGTATCCCATGGACCTTTCGTATTGACGATGAAACACAGAAATTGCATCCGAATTTAATACAAAATGCACAATACCGACTTAAGTACAAGACGAGTGACACTCTAACTTTCTATGTTTTGAACCTCTCCTGTGTGTCCAGTTTTGGATTCCGATGCATCACTTCAGGTTTACTGTATCCCTTGGACCTTCTTATTGACGATGAAACACAGAAATTGCATCCGAATTTAATACCAATGGCACAATGCCGACTTAAGTACAAGAGGACTGACACTCTCACTTTCTATGATTTGAACCTCTCCTGTGAGTCCAGTTTTAGATTCCGATGCTACACTTCAGGTTTACTGTATCCCTTGGACCTTCTTATTGACGATGAAACACAGAAATTGCATCGGAATTTAATACAATAGGCACAATGCCGACGTAAGTACAAGAGGACTGACACTCTAACTTTCTATGATTTGAACCTCTCCTGTGAGTCCAGTTTTAGATTCCGATGCTTCACTTAAGGTTTACTGTATACCTTGCACCTTCTTATTGACGATGAAACACAGAAATTGCATCGGAATTAAATTCAAAACGCACAATGCCGACTTAAGTACAAGAGGTCTGACACTCTCACTTTCTTTGATTTGAACCTCTCCTGTGAGTCCAGTTTTAGATTCCGATGCTTCTCTTCAGGTTTACTGTATACCTTGCACCTTCTTATTGACGGTGAGACACTGAAATTGCATCGGAATTTAATACATAAGGCACAATGCCGACTTAAGTAAAAGAGGACTGACACTCTAACTTTCTATGATTTGAACCTCTCCTGTGAGTCAAGTTTTAGATTCCGATGCTTCACTTCAGGTTTACTGTATCCCTTGGACCTTCTTATTGACGATTAAACACAGAAAATTCACCCGAATTTAATACAAAAGGCACAATGCCGACTTAAGTAAAAGAGGACTATCACTCTAACATTCTATGATTTGAACCTCTCCTGTGAGTCCAGTTTTAGATTCCGATGCTTCCCTTAAGGTTTACTGTATCCCTTGGACCTTCTTATTGACGATGAAACACAGATATTGCATCCGAATTTAATATAAATGGCACAATGCCGACTTCAGTACAAGAGGACTGACACTCTCAGTTTCTATGATTTGAACCTCTCCTGTGAGTCCAGTTTTAGATTCCGATGCTTCACTTCAGGTTTACTGTGTACCTTGCACCTTGTTATTGACGATGAAACACAGAAATTGCATCGGAATTTAATACAAAGGGCTTAATGTCGACTTAAGTGAAAGTGGACTGACACTCTAACTTTCTATGATTTGTACCTTTCCTGTGAGTCCAGTTTTAGATTCCGATGCTTCACTTCAGGTTTACTGTATACCTTGCACCTCCTTATTGACGATGAAACACAGGAATTGCATCCGAATTTAATACAAAACGCACAATACTGACTTAAGTACAATAGGAGTGACACTCTAACTTTCTATGATTTGAACCTGTCCTGTGAGTCCAGTTTTAGATTCCGATGCTTCACATGAGGTTTACTGTATAGCTTGGACCTTCTTATTGAAGATGAAACACAGAAATTGCATCCCAATTTAATACAAATGGCACGATGTCGACTTAAGTACAAGAGGACTGAGACTCTCTCTTTCTATGATTTGAACTACTCCTGTGAGTCCAGTTTTAGATTCCGATGCTTCACTTCAGGTTTACTGTATACCTTGCACCTCCTTATTGACGATGAAACACAGGAATTGCATCCGAATTTAATACAAAACGCACAATGCCGAACTAAGTACAAGAGGACTGACATTCTAACTTTCTATGATTTGAACCTCTCCTCTGAGTCCAGTTTCAGATTCCGATGCTTCACTTCATGTTTACTGTCTCCCTTCGACCTTCTTATTGACGATGAAACAAAGAAATTGCATCCGAATTCAATACAAAAGGCACAATACCGACGTAAGTACAAGAGGAGTGAGTCTCTAACTTTCTATGATTTGAACTTCTCCTGTGAGTCCAGTTTTGGATTCAGATGCTTCACTTCAGGTTTACTGTATCCCTTGGACCTTCTTATTGACGATGAAACACGGAAATTGCATCTGAATTTAATACAAATGGCATAATGCCGACTTAATTACAAGAAGACTGACACTCTCACTATCTGTGATTTGACCCTCTCCTGTGAGTCCAGTTTTAGATTCCGATGCTTCACTTCAGGTTTACTGTATACCTTGCACCTCCTTATTGACGATGAAACACAGGAATTGCATCCGAATAAAATACAAAACGCACAATGCCGAATTAAGTACAAGAGGACTGACATTCTAAATTTCTATGATTTGAACCTCTCCTGTGAGTCCAGTTTCAGATTCCGATGCTTGACTTCAGGTTTACTGCTCCCCTCGACCTTCTTATTGACGATGAAACAAAGAAATTACATCCGAATTCAATACAAAAGACGCAATACCGACGTAAGTGCAAGAGGAGTGAGTCTCTAACTTTCTATGATTTGAACTTCTCCTGTCAGTCCAGTTTAGGATTCCGATGCTTCACTTCAGGTTTACTGTATCCCTTAGACCTTCTTATTGACGATGAAACACGGAAATTGCATCCGAATTTTATACAAATGGCACAATGCCGACTTAAGTAAAAGAGGACTGACACTCTAACTTTCTATGATTTGAACTTCTCCTGTCAGTCCAGTTTAGGATTCCGATGCTTCACTTCATGTTTACTGTATCCCTTAGACCTTCTTATTGACGATGAAACACGGAAATTGCATCCGAATTTAATATAAATGGCACAATGCCGACTTCAGTACAAGAGGACTGACACTCTCAGATTCTTTGATTTGAACCTCTCCTGTGAGTCCAGTTTTAGATTCTGATGCTTCACTTCTGGTTTACTATATCCCTCGGACCTTCTTATTGACGATGAAACACAGAAATTGCAACCGAATTTAATACAAAAAGCACAATGCCGACTTAAGTAAAAGAGGACTAACACTCTAACATTCTATGATTTGAACCTCTCCTGTGAGTCCAGTCTTAGATTCCGATGCTTCCCTTAAGGTTTACTGTATCCCATGGACCTTTCGTATTGACGATGAAACACAGAAATTGCATCCGAATTTAATACAAAATGCACAATACCGACTTAAGTACAAGAGGAGTGACACTCTAACTTTCTATGTTTTGAACCTCTCCTGTGTGTCCAGTTTTGGATTCCGATGCTTCACTTCAGGTTTACTGTATCCCTTGGACCTTCTTATTGACGATGAAACACAGAAATTGCATCCGAATTTAATACCAATGGCACAATGCCGACTTAAGTACAAGAGGACTGACACTCTCACTTTCTATGATTTGAACGTCTCCTGTGAGTCCAGTTTTAGATTCCGATGCTACACTTCAGGTTTACTGTATCCCTTGGACCTTCTTATTGACGATGAAACACAGAAATTGCATCGGAATTTAATACAATAGGCACAATGCCGACGTAAGTACAAGAGGACTGACACTCTAACTTTCTATGATTTGAACCTCTCCTGTGAGTCCAGTTTTAGATTCCGATGCTTCACTTAAGGTTTACTGTATACCTTGCACCTTCTTATTGACGATGAATCACAGAAATTGCATCGGAATTAAATTCAAAACGCACAATGCCGACTTAAGTATAAGAGGTCTGACATTCTCACTTTCTTGGATTTGAACCTCTCCTGTGGGTCCAGTTTTAGATTCCGATGCTTCTCTTCAGGTTTACTGTATACCTTGCACCTTCTTATTGACGGTGAGACACTGAAATTGCATCGGAATTTAATACATAAGGCACAATGCCGACTTAAGTAAAAGAGGACTGACACTCTAACTTTCTATGATTTGAACCTCTCCTGTGAGTCAAGTTTTAGATTCCGATGCTTCACTTCAGGTTTACTGTATCCCTTGGACCTTCTTATTGACGATTAAACACAGAAAATTCACCCGAATTTAATACAAAAGGCACAATGCCGACTTAAGTAAAAGAAGACTATCACTCTAACATTCTATGATTTGAACCTCTCCTGTGAGTCCAGTTTTAGATTCCGATGCTTCCCTTAAGGTTTACTGTATCCCTTGGACCTTCTTATTGACGATGAAACACAGATATTGCATCCGAATTTAATATAAATGGCACAATGCCGACTTCAGTACAAGAGGACTGACACTCTCAGTTTCTATGATTTGAACCTCCCCTGTGAGTCCAGTTTTAGATTCCGATGCTTCACTTCAGGTTTACTGTGTACCTTGCACCTTGTTATTGACGATGAAACACAGAAATTGCATCGGAATTTAATACAAAGGGCTTAATGTCGACTTAAGTGAAAGTGGACTGACACTCTAACTTTCTATGATGTGTACCTTTCCTGTGAGTCCAGTTTTAGATTCCGATGCTTCACTTCAGGTTTACTGTATACCTTGCACTTCCTTATTGACGATGAAACACAGGAATTGCATCCGAATAAAATACAAAACGCACAATGCCGAATTAAGTACATGAGGACTGAAATTCTAAATTTCTATGATTTGAACCTCTCCTGTGAGTCCAGTTTCAGATTCCGATGCTTGACTTCAGGTTTACTGCTCCCCTCGACCTTCTTATTGACGATGAAACAAAGAAATTACATCCGAATTCAATACAAAAGACGCAATACCGACGTAAGTGCAAGAGGAGTGAGTCTCTAACATTCTATGATTTGAACTTCTCCTGTCAGTCCAGTTTAGGATTCCGATGCTTCACTTCAGGTTTACTGTATCCCTTAGACCTTCTTATTGACGATGAAACACGGAAATTGCATCCGAATTTTATACAAATGGCACAATGCCGACTTAAGTAAAAGAGGACTGACACTCTAACTTTCTATGATTTGAACTTCTCCTGTCAGTCCAGTTTAGGATTCCGATGCTTCACTTCAGGTTTACTGTATCCCTTAGACCTTCTTATTGACGATGAAACACGGAAATTGCATCCGAATTTAATATAAATGGCACAATGCCGACTTCAGTACAAGAGGACTGACACTCTCAGATTCTTTGATTTGAACCTCTCCTGTGAGTCCAGTTTTAGATTCTGATGCTTCACTTCTGGTTTACTATATCCCTCGGACCTTCTTATTGACGATGAAACACAGAAATTGCAACCGAATTTAATACAAAAAGCACAATGCCGACTTAAGTAAAAGAGGACTAACACTCTAACATTCTATGATTTGAACCTCTCCTGTGAGTCCAGTCTTAGATTCCGATGCTTCCCTTAAGGTTTACTGTATCCCATGGACCTTTCGTATTGACGATGAAACACAGAAATTGCATCCGAATTTAATACAAAATGCACAATACCGACTTAAGTACAAGAGGAGTGACACTCTAACTTACTATGTTTTGAACCTCTCCTGTGTGTCCAGTTTTGGATTCCGATGCTTCACTTCAGGTTTACTGTATCCCTTGGACCTTCTTATTGACGATGAAACACAGAAATTGCATCCGAATTTAATACCAATGGCACAATGCCGACTTAAGTACAAGAGGACTGACACTCTCACTTTCTATGATTTGAACGTCTCCTGTGAGTCCAGTTTTAGATTCCGATGCTACACTTCAGGTTTACTGTATCCCTTGGACCTTCTTATTGACGATGAAACACAGAAATTGCATCGGAATTTAATACAATAGGCACAATGCCGACGTAAGTACAAGAGGACTGACACTCTAACTTTCTATGATTTGAACCTCTCCTGTGAGTCCAGTTTTAGATTCCGATGCTTCACTTAAGGTTTACTGTATACCTTGCACCTTCTTATTGACGATGAATCACAGAAATTGCATCGGAATTAAATTCAAAACGCACAATGCCGACTTAAGTATAAGAGGTCTGACACTCTCACTTTCTTTGATTTGAACCTCTCCTGTGGGTCCAGTTTTAGATTCCGATGCTTCTCTTCAGGTTTACTGTATACCTTGCACCTTCTTATTGACGGTGAGACACTGAAATTGCATCGGAATTTAATACATAAGGCACAATGCCGACATAAGTAAAAGAGGACTGACACTCTAACTTTCTATGATTTGAACCTCTCCTGTGAGTCAAGTTTTAGATTCCGATGCTTCACTTCAGGTTTACTGTATCCCTTGGACCTTCTTATTGACGATTAAACACAGAAAATTCACCCGAATTTAATACAAAAGGCACAATGCCGACTTAAGTAAAAGAGGACTATCACTCTAACATTCTATGATTTGAACCTCTCCTGTGAGTCCAGTTTTAGATTCCGATGCTTCCCTTAAGGTTTACTGTATCCCTTGGACCTTCTTATTGACGATGAAACACAGATATTGCATCCGAATTTAATATAAATGGCACAATGCCGACTTCAGTACAAGAGGACTGACACTCTCAGTTTCTATGATTTGAACCTCCCCTGTGAGTCCAGTTTTAGATTCCGATGCTTCACTTCAGGTTTACTGTGTACCTTGCACCTTGTTATTGACGATGAAACACAGAAATTGCATCGGAATTTAATACAAAGGGCTTAATGTCGACTTAAGTGAAAGTGGACTGACACTCTAACTTTCTATGATGTGTACCTTTCCTGTGAGTCCAGTTTTAGATTCCGATGCTTCACTTCAGGTTTACTCTATACCTTGCACCTCCTTATTGACGATGAAACACAGGAATTGCATCCGAATTTAATACAAAACGCACAATGCCGAATTAAGTACAAGAGGACTGACATTCTAACTTTCTATGATTTGAACCTCTCCTCTGAGTCCAGTTTCAGATTCCGATGCTTCACTTCATGTTTACTGTCTCCCTTCGACCTTCTTATTGACGACGAAACAAAGAAATTGCATCCGAATTCAATACAAAAGGCACGATACCGACGTAAGTACAAGAGGAGTGAGTCTCTAACTTTCTATGATTTGAACTTTTCCTGTGAGTCCAGTTTTGGATTCAGATGCTTCACTTCAGGTTTACTGTATCCCTTGGACCTTCTTATTGACGATGAAACACGGAAATTGCATCCGAATTTAATACAAATGGCATAATGCCGACTTAATTACAAGAAGACTGACACTCTCACTATCTGTGATTTGACCCTCTCCTGTGAGTCCAGTTTTAGATTCCGATGCTTCACTTCAGGTTTTCTGTATCCCTTGGACCTTCTTATTGACGATGAAACACAGAAATTGCATCCGAATTTAATACAAATGGCACGATGTCGACTTATGTACAAGAGGACTGAGACTCTCACTTTCTATGATTTGAACCTCTCCTGTGAGTCCAGTTTTAGATTCCGATGCTTCACATCAGGTTTACTGTATAGCTTGGACCTTCTTATTGAAGATGAAACACAGAAATTGCATCCCAATTTAATACAAATGGCACGATGTGGACTTAAGTACAAGAGGACTGAGACTCTCACTTTCTATGATTTGAACTACTCCTGTGAGTCCAGTTGTAGATCCCGATGTTTCACTTAAGGTTTACTGTGTCCCTTGGACCTTCTTATAGACGATGAAACACAGATATTGCATCCGAATTTAATACAAGAGGCACAATATTGACTTAAGTACAAGAGGACTGACACTCTAACTATCTATGATTTGAATCTTTCCTGTGAGTCCAGTTTTAGATTCCGATGCTTCACTTCAGGTATACTGTATCCCTTGGACCTTCTTATTGACGATGAAACACAGAAATTGCATCCAAATTTAGATCAAAAGGCACAATGCCGACATATGTACAAGTGGACTGACACTCTCACTTTCTTTGGTTTGAACCTCTCCTGTGAGTGCAGTTTTAGATTCCGATGCTTCACTTCAGGTTTACTGTGTACCTTGCACCTTCTTATTGACGATGAGACACTGAAATTGCATCGGAATTTAATACAAAAGGCACAATGCCGACTTAAGTAAAAGAGGAATGACACTCTCACTTTCTTTGATTCGAACCTCTCCTGTGAGTCCAGTTTTAGATTCCGATGCTTCACTTCAGGTTTACTGTATACCTTGCACCATCTTATTGACGATGAAACAAAGGAATTGCATCGGAATTAAATTCAAAAGGCACAATGCGACTTAAGTACAAGAGGAATGACACTCTACCTTTCTATGATTTGAACCTCTCCTGTGAGTCCAGTATTAGATTCCGATGCTTCACTTCAGGTCTACTGTATACATTGCACCTTCTTATTGACGATGAAACACAGATATTGCATCCGAATTTAATACAAAATTTACAATACCGGCTTAAGTACGAGAGGAGTGACACTCTAACTCTCTACGATTTGAACCTCTCCTGTGAGTCCAGTTTTAAATTCCGATGCTTCACTTCCGGTTTACTGTATCCCCAGGACCTTCTTATTGACGATGAAATAGAGAAATTGCATCCGAATTTAATACAAATGGCACAATGCCGACTTAAGTACAAGAGGACTGACACTCTCACTTTCTTTGATTTGAACCTCTTTGTGAGTCCAGTTTTAGATTCCGATGCTTCACTTCAGGTTTACTGTATACCTTGCACCTTCTTATTGACGATGAGACACTCAAATTGCATCGGAATTTAATACAAAATGCACAATGCCGACTTAAGTAAAAGACGACTGACACTCTCACTTTCCATGATTCGAACCTCTCCTGTGAGTCCAGTTTTAGATTCCGATGCTTCACTTCAGGTTTACTGTGTACCTTGCACCTTCTTATTGACGATGAAACACAGAAATTGCATCCGAATTTAATACAAATGGCACAATGCCGACTTATGTAAAAGAGGACTGACAATCTCACTTTCTATGATTTGAACCTCTCCTGTGAGTCCAGTTTTAGATTCCGATGCTGCACTTCAGGTTTACTGTCTCCCTTTGACCTTCTTATTGACGATGACACACAGAAATTGCATCGGAATTAAATTAAAGAGGCACAATTCCGACTTAAGTAAAAGACGACTGACACTCTCTCTTTCTATGATTTGAACCTCTCCTGTGAGTCCAGTTTTAGAATCCGTTGCTCCACTTCAGGTTTACTGTATCCCTTGGACGTTTTATTGACGATAAAACACAGAAATTGCATCGGAATTAAATTAAAAATTCACAATGCCGACTTAAGTACAAGAGGACTGACACTCTCACTTTCTTTGATTTGAACCTCTCCTGTGAATCCAGTTTTAGATTCCGATGCTTCACTTCAGGTTTTTTGTATCCCTTGGACCTTCTTATTGACGATGAAACACAGTAATTGCGTCCGAATTTAATACAAATAGCACAATGCCGACTTAAGTACAAGACGACTGACACTCTCACTTTCTTTGATTTGAACCTCTCCTGTGAGTCCAGTTTTAGATTCCGATGCTTCACTTCAGGTTTACTGTATACCTTGCACCCTCTTATTGACGATGAGACACTGAAATAGCATCGGAATTTAATACAAAAGGCACAATGCCGACTCAAGTACAAGAGGAATGACTAACTTTCTATGATTTGAACCTCTCCTGTGAGCCCAGTTTTAGATTCCGATGCTTCACTTCATGTCTACTGTATACATTGCACCTTCTTATTGACGATGAAACACAGATATTGCATCCGAATTTAATACAAAAGGCACAATACCGACTTAAGTACAAGAGGAGTGACGCTCTAACTCTCTATGATTTGAACCTCTCCTGTGAGTCCAGTTTTAGATTCCGATGCTTCACTTCAGGTTTACTGTATCCCTTGGACTTTCTTATTGACGGTGAAACACAGAAATTGCATCCGAATTTAATACAAAAGGCACAATGCCGACTTAAGTACAAGAGGACTGACACTCTAACTTTCTATGATTTGAACTTCTCCTGTGAGTCCAGTTTTAGATTCCGATGCTTCACTTCAGGTTTACTGTATCCCTTGGACCTTCTTATTGACGATGAAACACAGAAATTGCATCCGAATTTAATACAAATGGCACAATGCCGACTTAAGTACAAGAGGACTGACACCCTCAGTTTCTATGATTTGAACCTCTCCTGTGAGCCCCGTTTTAGATTCAGATGCTTCACTTCAGGTTTACTGTGTACCTTGCACCTTCTTATTGACGATGAAACACAGAAATTGCATCGAAATTTAATACAAAAGGCACAATGTCGACATAAGTAAAAGTGGACTGACACTCTAACTTTCTATGATTTGAACCTCTCCTGTGAGTCTAGTTGTAGATCCCGATGTTTCACTTAAGGTTTACTGTGTCCCTTGGACCTTCTTATAGACGGTGAAACACAGAAATTGCATCCGAATTTAATACAAGAGGCACAATATTGACTTAAGTACAGGAGGACTGACACTCTAACTATCTATGATTTGAATCTTTCCTGCGAGTCCAGTTTTAGATTCCGATGCTTCACTTCAGGTATACTGTATCCCTTGGACCTTCTCATTGACGATGAAACACAGAAATTGCATCCGAATTTAGAACAAAAGGCGCAATGCAAACATAAGTACAAGTGGACTGACATTCTAACTTTCTATGATATGAACCTCTCCTGTGAGTCCAGTTTTAGGTTCCGATGCTTCACTTCAGGTTAACTGTATCCCTTGGACCTTCTTATTGACGATGAAACACAGAAATTGCATCCGAATTTAATACAAATGGCACAATGCCGACTTAAGTACAAGAGGACTGACACTCTCACTTTCTATGATTTGAACCTCTGATGTGAGTCCAGTTTTAGATTCCGATGCTTCACTTCAGGTTTACTGTATACCTTGCACCTTCTTATTGACGATGAAACACAGAAATTGAATCGGAATTTAATACAAAAGGCACAATGCTGACTTAAGTAAAAGAGGACTGACACTCTAACTTTGTATGATTTTAACCTCTCCTGTGAGTCCAGTTTTAGATTCCGATGCTGCACTTCAGGTTTACTGTCTCCCTTTGACCTTCTTATTGACGATGACACACAGAAATTGCATCGGAATTAAATTAAAAAGGCACAATTCCGACTTAAGTACAAGAGGACTGACATTCTCAAGTTCTTTGATTTGAACCTCTCCTGTGAGTCCAGTTTTAGATTCCGATGCTTCACTTCGGGTTTACTGTATACCTTGCACCTTCTTATTGACGATGAAACGAAGAAATTGGATCGGAATTAAATTCAAAAGGCACAATGCCGACTTAAGTACAAGAGGACTGACATTCTCACTTTCGTTGATTTGAACCTCTAGTGTGAGTCCAGTTTTAGATTCCGATGCTTCCCTTCGGGTTTACTGTATACCTTGCACATTCTTATTGACGATGAAACAAAGAAATTGGATCGGAATTAAATTCAAAAGGCACAATGCGACTTAAGTATAAGAGGAATGACACTCTACCTTTCTATGATTTGATTCTCTCCTGTGAGTCCAGTTTTAGATTCCGATGCTTCACTTCAGGTCTACTGTATACATTGCACCTTCTTATTGACGATGAAACACAGATATTGCATCCGAATTTAATACAAAATTTACAATTCCGACTTAAGTACAAGAGGAGTGACACTCTAACTCTCTATGATTTGAACCTCTCCTGAGAGTCCAGTTTTAGATTCCGATGCTTCACTTCAGGTTTACTGTATCCCTTGGACTTTCTTATTGACCGTGAAACACAGAAATTGCATCCGAATTTAATACAAAAGGCACAATGCCGACTTAAGTACAAGAGGACTGACACTCTAACTTTCTATGATTTGAACTTCTCCTGTGAGTCCGGTTTTAGATTCCGATGCTTCACTTCAGGTTTACTATATCCCTTGGACCTTGTTATTGACGATGAAACACCGAAATTGCATCCAAATTCAATACAAAAGGCACAATACCGACTCAAGTACAAGAGAAGTGACACTCTAACTTTCTATGATTTGAACGTCTCCTGTGAGTCCAGATTTAGTTTCTGATGTTTCACTTCAGGTTTACTGTATTCCTTGGACCTTCTTATTGACGATGAAACACAGAAATTTCATCGAAATTTAATACAAAAGGCACAATGTCGACTTAAGTAAAAGTGGACTGACACTCTAACTTTCTATGATTCGAACCTTTCCTGTGAGTCCAGTTGTAGATCCCGATGTTTCACTTAAGGTTTACTGTGTCCCTTGGACCTTCTTATTGACGATGAAACACTGAAATTGCATCCGAATTTAATA
Source organism: Schistocerca piceifrons (assembly GCF_021461385.2). Taxonomy (NCBI): domain Eukaryota; kingdom Metazoa; phylum Arthropoda; class Insecta; order Orthoptera; family Acrididae; genus Schistocerca; species Schistocerca piceifrons. Next base: position 3,099,805 of record NC_060140.1, on the reverse strand, counting down.
CAAATGGCACAATACCGACTTAAGTACAAGAGGACTGACACTCTCACTTTCTTTGATTTGAACCTCTCCTGTGAGTCCAGTTTTAGATTCCGATGCTTCACTTCAGGTTTACTGTATCCCTTGGACCTTCTTATTGACGATGAAACACAGAAATTGCATCCGAATTTAATACAAATGGCACAATACCGACTTAAGTACAAGAGGACTGACACTCTAACTTTCTATGATTTGAACTTCTCCTGTGAGTCCAGTTTTAGATTCCGATGCTTCACCTCAGGTTTACTATATCCCTTGGACCTTGTTATTGACGATGAAACACCGAAATTGCATCCAAATTCAATACAAAAGGCACAATACCGACTCAAGTACAAGAGAAGTGAGACTCTAACTTTCTATGATTTGAACGTCTCCTGTGAGTCCAGATTTAGTTTCTGATGTTTCACTTCAGGTTTACTGTATCCCTTGGACCTTCTTATTGACGATGAAACACAGAAATTGCATCGAAATTTAATACAAAAGGCTCAATGTCGACTTAAGTAAAAGTGGACTGACACTCTAACTTTCTATGATTCGAACCTCTCCTGTGAGTCCAGTTGTAGATCCCGATGTTTCACTTAAGGTCTACTGTGTCCCTTGGACCTTCTTATAGACGATGAAACACTGAAATTGCATCCGAATTTAATACAAGAGGCACAATATTGACTTAAGTACAAGAGGACTGACACTCTAACTATCTATGATTTCAATCTTTCCTGTGAGTCTAGTTTTAGATTCCGATGCTTCACTTCAGGTATACTGTATCCCTTGGACCTTCTTATTGACGATTCTAACACAGAAATTGCATCCAAATTTAGAACAAAAGGCACAATGCCGACATATGTACAAGTGGACTGACATTCTAACTTTCTATGATATGAACCTCTCCTGTGAGTCCAGTTTTAGGTTCCGATGTTTCACTTCAGGTCTACTGTATACATTGCACCTTCTTATTGACGATGAAACACAGATATTACATCCGAATTTAATACAAAATTTACAATACCGACTTAAGTACAAGAGGAGTGACATTATAACTCTCTATGATTTGAACCTCTCCTGTGAGTCCAGTTTTAGATTCCGATGCTTCACTTCAGGTTTACTGTACCCCTTGGACCTTCTTATTGACGATGAAACACAGAATTTGCATCCGAATTTAGAACAAAAGGCACAATGCCGACATATGTACAAGTGGACTGACATTCTAACTTTCTATGATATGAACCTCTCCTGTGAGTCCAGTTTTAGGTTCCGATGCTTCACTTCAGGTTAACTGTATCCCTTGGACCTTCTTATTGACGATGAAACACAGAAATTGCATCCGAATTTAATACAAATGGCACAATGCCGACTTAAGTACAAGAGGACTGACACTCTCACTTTCTATGATTAGAACCTCTTCTGTGAGTCCAGTTTTAGAATCCGTTGCTTCACTTCAGGTTTACTGTATCCCTTGGACGATCTTATTGACGATAAAACACAGAAATTGCATCGGAATTAAATTCAAAAGGCACAATGCCGACTTAAGTACAAGAGGACTGACATTCTCACTTTCTTTGAATTGAACCTCTCCTGTGAGTCCAGTTTTAGATTCCGATGCTTGACTTCGGGTTTACTGTATACCTTGCACCTTCTTATTGACGATGAAACAAAGAAATTGGATCGGAATTAAATTCAAAAGGCACTATGCAACTTAAGTACAAGAGGAATGACACTCTACCTTTCTATGATTTGAACTTCTCCTGTGAGTCCAGTTTTAGATTCCAATGCTTCACTTCAGTTCTACTGTATACATTGCACCTTCTTATTGACGATGAAACACAGATATTGCATCCGAATTTAATACAAAATTTACAATTCCGACTTAAGTACAAGAGGAGTGACACTCTAACTCTCTATGATTTGAACCTCTCCTGTGAGTCCAGTTTTAGATTCCGATGCTTCACTTCAGGTTTACTGTATCCCTTGGACTTTCTTATTGACGGTGAAACACAGAAATTGCCTCCGAATTTAATACAAAAGGCACAATGCCGACTTAAGTACAAGAGGACTGACACTCTAACTTTCTATGATTTTACCTTCCCCTGTGAGTCCAGTTTTACATTCCGATGCTTCACTTCAGGTTTACTATATCCCTTGGACCTTGTTATTGACGATGAAACACCGAAATTGCATCCGAATTCAATACAAAAGGCACAATACCGACTCAAGTACAAGAGGAGTGACACTCTAACTTTCTATGATTTGAACCTCTCCTGTGAGTCCAGATTTAGATTCCGATGTTTCACTTCAGGTTTACTGTATCCCTTGGACCTTCTTATTGACGATGAAACACAGAAATTGCATCGAAATTTAATACAGAAGGCACAATGTCGACTTAAGTAAAAGTGGACTGACACTCTAACTTTCTATGATTTGAACCTCTCCTGTGAGTCCAGTTGTAGATCCCGATGTTTCACTTAAGGTTTACTGTGTCCCTTGGACCTTCTTATTGACGATGAAACACAGAAATTGCATCCAAATTTAGAACTAAAGGCACAATGCCGACATATGTACAAGTGGACTGACATTCTAACTTTCTATGATATGAACCTCTCCTGTGAGTCCATTTTTAGGTTCCGATGTTTCACTTCAGGTTAACTGTATCCCTTGGACCTTCTTATTGACGATGAAACACAGAAATTGCATCCGAATTTAATACAAATGGCACAATGCCGACTTAAGTACAAGAGGACAGACACTCTCACTTTCTTTGATTTGAACCTCTCCTGTGAGTCCAGTTTTAGATTCCGATGCTTCACTTCAGGTTTACTGTATACCTTGCACCTTCTTATTGACGATGAGACACTGAAATTGCATCGGAATTTAATACAAAATGCACAATGCCGACTTAAGTAAAAGAGGACTGACACTCTCACTTTCTTTGATTTGAACCTCTCCTGTGAGTCCAGTTTTAGATTCCGATGCTTGACTTCAGGTTTACTGTATACCTTGCACCTTCTTATTGACGATGAAACAAAGAAATTGCATCGGAATTAAATTCAAAAGGCACAATGCGACTTAATTACAAGAGGAATGACACTCTACCTTTCTATGATTTGAACCTCTCCTGTGAGTCCAGTTTTAGATTCCGATGCTTCACTTCAGGTCTACTGTATACATTGCACCTTCTTATTGACGATGAAACACAGATATTACATCCGAATTTAATACAAAATTTACAATACCGACTTAAGTACAAGAGGAGTGACACTCTAACTCTCTATGATTTGAACCTCTCCTGTGAGTCCAGTTTTAGATTCCGATGCTTCACTTCAGGTTTACTGTATCCCTTGGACCTTCTTATTGACGATGAAACACAGAAATTGCATCGAAATTTAATACAAAAGGCACAATGTCGACTTAAGTAAAAGTGGACTGACACTCTAACTTTCTATGATTCGAACCTCTCCTGTGAATCCAGTTGTAGATCCCGATGTTTCACTTAAGGTCTACTGTGTCCCTTGGACCTTCTTATAGACGATGAAACACTGAAATTGCATCCGAATTTAATACAAGAGGCACAATATTGACTTAAGTACAAGAGGACTGACACTCTAACTATCTATGATTTCAATCTTTCCTGTGAGTCCAGTTTTAGATTCCGATGCTTCACTTCAGGTATACTGTATCCCTTGGACCTTCTTATTGACGATTCTAACACAGAAATTGCATCCAAATTTAGAACAAAAGGCACAATGCCGACATATGTACAAGTGGACTGACATTCTAACTTTCTATGATATGAACCTCTCCTGTGAGTCCAGTTTTAGGTTCCGATGTTTCACTTCAGGTTAACTGTATCCCTTGGCCCTTCTTATTGACGATGAAACACAGAAATTGCATCCGAATTTAATACAAATGGCACAATACCGACTTAAGTACAAGAGGACTGACACTCTCACTTTCTTTGATTTGAACCTCTCCTGTGAGTCCAGTTTTAGATTCCGATGCTTCACTTTAGGTTTACTGTATACCTTGCACCTTCTTATTGACGATGAGACACTGAAATTGCATCGGAATTTAATACAAAAGGCACAATGCGACTTAAGTACAAGAGGAATGACACTCTACCTTTCTATGATGTGAACCTCTCCTGGAAGTCCAGTTTTAGATTCCGATGCTTCACTTCAGGTCTACTGTATACATTGCACCTTCTTATTGACGATGAAACACAGATATTACATCCGAATTTAATACAAAATTTACAATACCGACTTAAGTACAAGAGGAGTGACATTATAACTCTCTATGATTTGAACCTCTCCTGTGAGTCCAGTTTTAGATTCCGATGCTTCACTTCAGGTTTACTGTACCCCTTGGACCTTCTTATTGACGATGAAACACAGAAATTGCATCCGAATTTAGAACAAAAGGCACAATGCCGACATATGTACAAGTGGACTGACATTCTAACTTTCTATGATATGAACCTCTCCTGTGAGTCCAGTTTTAGGTTCCGATGCTTCACTTCAGGTTAACTGTATCCCTTGGACCTTCTTATTGACGATGAAACACAGAAATTGCATCCGAATTTAATACAAATGGCACAATGCCGACTTAAGTACAAGAGGACTGACACTCTCACTTTCTATGATTAGAACCTCTTCTGTGAGTCCAGTTTTAGAATCCGTTGCTTCACTTCAGGTTTACTGTATCCCTTGGACGATCTTATTGACGATAAAACACAGAAATTGCATCGGAATTAAATTCAAAAGGCACAATGCCGACTTAAGTACAAGAGGACTGACATTCTCACTTTCTTTGAATTGAACCTCTCCTGTGAGTCCAGTTTTAGATTCCGATGCTTGACTTCGGGTTTACTGTATACCTTGCACCTTCTTATTGACGATGAAACAAAGAAATTGGATCGGAATTAAATTCAAAAGGCACTATGCAACTTAAGTACAAGAGGAATGACACTCTACCTTTCTATGATTTGAACTTCTCCTGTGAGTCCAGTTTTAGATTCCAATGCTTCACTTCAGTTCTACTGTATACATTGCACCTTCTTATTGACGATGAAACACAGATATTGCATCCGAATTTAATACAAAATTTACAATTCCGACTTAAGTACAAGAGGAGTGACACTCTAACTCTCTATGATTTGAACCTCTCCTGTGAGTCCAGTTTTAGATTCCGATGCTTCACTTCAGGTTTACTGTATCCCTTGGACTTTCTTATTGACGGTGAAACACAGAAATTGCCTCCGAATTTAATACAAAAGGCACAATGCCGACTTAAGTACAAGAGGACTGACACTCTAACTTTCTATGATTTTACCTTCCCCTGTGAGTCCAGTTTTACATTCCGATGCTTCACTTCAGGTTTACTATATCCCTTGGACCTTGTTATTGACGATGAAACACCGAAATTGCATCCGAATTCAATACAAAAGGCACAATACCGACTCAAGTACAAGAGGAGTGACACTCTAACTTTCTATGATTTGAACCTCTCCTGTGAGTCCAGATTTAGATTCCGATGTTTCACTTCAGGTTTACTGTATCCCTTGGACCTTCTTATTGACGATGAAACACAGAAATTGCATCGAAATTTAATACAGAAGGCACAATGTCGACTTAAGTAAAAGTGGACTGACACTCTAACTTTCTATGATTTGAACCTCTCCTGTGAGTCCAGTTGTAGATCCCGATGTTTCACTTAAGGTTTACTGTGTCCCTTGGACCTTCTTATTGACGATGAAACACAGAAATTGCATCCAAATTTAGAACTAAAGGCACAATGCCGACATATGTACAAGTGGACTGACATTCTAACTTTCTATGATATGAACCTCTCCTGTGAGTCCATTTTTAGGTTCCGATGTTTCACTTCAGGTTAACTGTATCCCTTGGACCTTCTTATTGACGATGAAACACAGAAATTGCATCCGAATTTAATACAAATGGCACAATGCCGACTTAAGTACAAGAGGACAGACACTCTCACTTCCTTTGATTTGAACTTCTCCTGTGAGTCCAGTTTTAGATTCCGATGCTTCACTTCAGGTTTACTGTATACCTTGCACCTTCTTATTGACGATGAGACACTGAAATTGCATCGGAATTTAATACAAAATGCACAATGCCGACTTAAGTAAAAGAGGACTGACACTCTCACTTTCTTTGATTTGAACCTCTCCTGTGAGTCCAGTTTTAGATTCCGATGCTTGACTTCAGGTTTACTGTATACCTTGCACCTTCTTATTGACGATGAAACAAAGAAATTGCATCGGAATGAAATTCAAAAGGCACAATGCGACTTAATTACAAGAGGAATGACACTCTACCTTTCTATGATTTGAACCTCTCCTGTGAGTCCAGTTTTAGATTCCGATGCTTCACTTCAGGTCTACTGTATACATTGCACCTTCTTATTGACGATGAAACACAGATATTACATCCGAATTTAATACAAAATTTACAATACCGACTTAAGTACAAGAGGAGTGACACTCTAACTCTCTATGATTTGAACCTCTCCTGTGAGTCCAGTTTTAGATTCCGATGCTTCACTTCAGGTTTACTGTATCCCTTGGACCTTCTTATTGACGATGAAACACAGAAATTGCATCGAAATTTAATACAAAAGGCACAATGTCGACTTAAGTAAAAGTGGACTGACACTCTAACTTTCTATGATTCGAACCTCTCCTGTGAATCCAGTTGTAGATCCCGATGTTTCACTTAAGGTCTACTGTGTCCCTTGGACCTTCTTATAGACGATGAAACACTGAAATTGCATCCGAATTTAATACAAGAGGCACAATATTGACTTAAGTACAAGAGGACTGACACTCTAACTATCTATGATGTCAATCTTTCCTGTGAGTCCAGTTTTAGATTCCGATGCTTCACTTCAGGTATACTGTATCCCTTGGACCTTCTTATTGACGATTCTAACACAGAAATTGCATCCAAATTTAGAACAAAAGGCACAATGCCGACATATGTACAAGTGGACTGACATTCTAACTTTCTATGATATGAACCTCTCCTGTGAGTCCAGTTTTAGGTTCCGATGTTTCACTTCAGGTTAACTGTATCCCTTGGCCCTTCTTATTGACGATGAAACACAGAAATTGCATCCGAATTTAATACAAATGGCACAATACCGACTTAAGTACAAGAGGACTGACACTCTCACTTTCTTTGATTTGAACCTCTCCTGTGAGTCCAGTTTTAGATTCCGATGCTTCACTTTATTTTTACTGTATACCTTGCACCTTCTTATTGACGATGAGACACTGAAATTGCATCGGAATTTAATACAAAAGGCACAATGCGACTTAAGTACAAGAGGAATGACACTCTACCTTTCTATGATATGAACCTCTCCTGTAAGTCCAGTTTTAGATTCCGATGCTTCACTTCAGGTCTACTGTATACATTGCACCTTCTTATTGACGATGAAACACAGATATTACATCCGAATTTAATACAAAATTTACAATACCGACTTAAGTACAAGAGGAGTGACATTATAACTCTCTATGATTTGAACCTGTCCTGTGAGTCCAGTTTTAGATTCCGATGCTTCCCTTAAGGTTTACTGTATCCCATGGACCTTTCGTATTGACGATGAAACACAGAAATTGCATCCGAATTTAATACAAAATGCACAATACCGACTTAAGTACAAGAGGAGTGACACTCTAACTTTCTATGTTTTGAACCTCTCCTGTGTGTCCAGTTTTGGATTCCGATGCTTCACTTCAGGTTTACTGTATCCCTTGGACCTTCTTATTGACGATGAAACACAGAAATTGCATCCGAATTTAATACCAATGGCACAATGCCGACTTAAGTACAAGAGGACTGACACTCTCACTTTCTATGATTTGAACGTCTCCTGTGAGTCCAGTTTTAGATTCCGATGCTACACTTCAGGTTTACTGTATCCCTTGGACCTTCTTATTGACGATGAAACACAGAAATTGCATCGGAATTTAATACAATAGGCACAATGCCGACGTAAGTACAAGAGGACTGACACTCTAACTTTCTATGATTTGAACCTCTCCTGTGAGTCCAGTTTTAGATTCCGATGCTTCACTTAAGGTTTACTGTATACCTTGCACCTTCTTATTGACGATGAATCACAGAAATTGCATCGGAATTAAATTCAAAACGCACAATGCCGACTTAAGTATAAGAGGTCTGACACTCTCACTTTCTTTGATTTGAACCTCTCCTGTGGGTCCAGTTTTAGATTCCGATGCTTCTCTTCAGGTTTACTGTATACCTTGCACCTTCTTATTGACGGTGAGACACTGAAATTGCATCGGAATTTAATACATAAGGCACAATGCCGACTTAAGTAAAAGAGGACTGACACTCTAACTTTCTATGATTTGAACCTCTCCTGTGAGTCAAGTTTTAGATTCCGATGCTTCACTTCAGGTTTACTGTATCCCTTGGACCTTCTTATTGACGATTAAACACAGAAAATTCACCCGAATTTAATACAAAAGGCACAATGCCGACTTAAGTAAAAGAGGACTATCACTCTAACATTCTATGATTTGAACCTCTCCTGTGAGTCCAGTTTTAGATTCCGATGCTTCCCTTAAGGTTTACTGTATCCCTTGGACCTTCTTATTGACGATGAAACACAGATATTGCATCCGAATTTAATATAAATGGCACAATGCCGACTTCAGTACAAGAGGACTGACACTCTCAGTTTCTATGATTTGAACCTCCCCTGTGAGTCCAGTTTTAGATTCCGATGCTTCACTTCAGGTTTACTGTGTACCTTGCACCTTGTTATTGACGATGAAACACAGAAATTGCATCGGAATTTAATACAAAGGGCTTAATGTCGACTTAAGTGAAAGTGGACTGACACTCTAACTTTCTATGATGTGTACCTTTCCTGTGAGTCCAGTTTTAGATTCCGATGCTTCACTTCAGGTTTACTGTATACCTTGCACCTCCTTATTGACGATGAAACACAGGAATTGCATCCGAATTTAATACAAAACGCACAATGCCGAATTAAGTACAAGAGGACTGACATTCTAACTTTCTATGATTTGAACCTCTCCTCTGAGTCCAGTTTCAGATTCCGATGCTTCACTTCATGTTTACTGTCTCCCTTCGACCTTCTTATTGACGATGAAACAAAGAAATTGCATCCGAATTCAATACAAAAGGCACGATACCGACGTAAGTACAAGAGGAGTGAGTCTCTAACTTTCTATGATTTGAACTTTTCCTGTGAGTCCAGTTTTGGATTCAGATGCTTCACTTCAGGTTTACTGTATCCCTTGGACCTTCTTATTGACGATGAAACACGGAAATTGCATCCGAATTTAATACAAATGGCATAATGCCGACTTAATTACAAGAAGACTGACACTCTCACTATCTGTGATTTGACCCTCTCCTGTGAGTCCAGTTTTAGATTCCGATGCTTCACTTCAGGTTTTCGGTATCCCTTGGACCTTCTTATTGACGATGAAACACAGAAATTGCATCCCAATTTAATACAAATGGCACGATGTCGACTTATGTACAAGAGGACTGAGACTCTCACTTTCTATGATTTGAACCTCTCCTGTGAGTCCAGTTTTAGATTCCGATGCTTCACATCAGGTTTACTGTATAGCTTGGACCTTCTTATTGAAGATGAAACACAGAAATTGCATCCCAATTTAATACAAATGGCACGATGTGGACTTAAGTACAAGAGGACTGAGACTCTCACTTTCTATGATTTGAACTACTCCTGTGAGTCCAGTTGTAGATCCCGATGTTTCACTTAAGGTTTACTGTGTCCCTTGGACCTTCTTATAGACGATGAAACACAGATATTGCATCCGAATTTAATACAAGAGGCACAATATTGACTTAAGTACAAGAGGACTGACACTCTAACTATCTATGATTTGAATCTTTCCTGTGAGTCCAGTTTTAGATTCCGATGCTTCACTTCAGGTATACTGTATCCCTTGGACCTTCTTATTGACGATGAAACACAGAAATTGCATCCAAATTTAGATCAAAAGGCACAATGCCGACATATGTACAAGTGGACTGACACTCTCACTTTCTTTGGTTTGAACCTCTCCTGTGAGTGCAGTTTTAGATTCCGATGCTTCACTTCAGGTTTACTGTGTACCTTGCACCTTCTTATTGACGATGAGACACTGAAATTGCATCGGAATTTAATACAAAAGGCACAATGCCGACTTAAGTAAAAGAGGAATGACACTCTCACTTTCTTTGATTCGAACCTCTCCTGTGAGTCCAGTTTTAGATTCCGATGCTTCACTTCAGGTTTACTGTATACCTTGCACCATCTTATTGACGATGAAACAAAGGAATTGCATCGGAATTAAATTCAAAAGGCACAATGCGACTTAAGTACAAGAGGAATGACACTCTACCTTTCTATGATTTGAACCTCTCCTGTGAGTCCAGTATTAGATTCCGATGCTTCACTTCAGGTCTACTGTATACATTGCACCTTCTTATTGACGATGAAACACAGATATTGCATCCGAATTTAATACAAAATTTACAATACCGGCTTAAGTACGAGAGGAGTGACACTCTAACTCTCTACGATTTGAACCTCTCCTGTGAGTCCAGTTTTAAATTCCGATGCTTCACTTCCGGTTTACTGTATCCCCAGGACCTTCTTATTGACGATGAAATAGAGAAATTGCATCCGAATTTAATACAAATGGCACAATGCCGACTTAAGTACAAGAGGACTGACACTCTCACTTTCTTTGATTTGAACCTCTTTGTGAGTCCAGTTTTAGATTCCGATGCTTCACTTCAGGTTTACTGTATACCTTGCACCTTCTTATTGACGATGAGACACTCAAATTGCATCGGAATTTAATACAAAATGCACAATGCCGACTTAAGTAAAAGACGACTGACACTCTCACTTTCCATGATTCGAACCTCTCCTGTGAGTCCAGTTTTAGATTCCGATGCTTCACTTCAGGTTTACTGTGTACCTTGCACCTTCTTATTGACGATGAAACACAGAAATTGCATCCGAATTTAATACAAATGGCACAATGCCGACTTATGTAAAAGAGGACTGACAATCTCACTTTCTATGATTTGAACCTCTCCTGTGAGTCCAGTTTTAGATTCCGATGCTGCACTTCAGGTTTACTGTCTCCCTTTGACCTTCTTATTGACGATGACACACAGAAATTGCATCGGAATTAAATTAAAGAGGCACAATTCCGACTTAAGTAAAAGACGACTGACACTCTCTCTTTCTATGATTTGAACCTCTCCTGTGAGTCCAGTTTTAGAATCCGTTGCTCCACTTCAGGTTTACTGTATCCCTTGGACGTTTTATTGACGATAAAACACAGAAATTGCATCGGAATTAAATTAAAAATTCACAATGCCGACTTAAGTACAAGAGGACTGACACTCTCACTTTCTTTGATTTGAACCTCTCCTGTGAATCCAGTTTTAGATTCCGATGCTTCACTTCAGGTTTTTTGTATCCCTTGGACCTTCTTATTGACGATGAAACACAGTAATTGCGTCCGAATTTAATACAAATAGCACAATGCCGACTTAAGTACAAGACGACTGACACTCTCACTTTCTTTGATTTGAACCTCTCCTGTGAGTCCAGTTTTAGATTCCGATGCTTCACTTCAGGTTTACTGTATACCTTGCACCCTCTTATTGACGATGAGACACTGAAATAGCATCGGAATTTAATACAAAAGGCACAATGCCGACTCAAGTACAAGAGGAATGACTAACTTTCTATGATTTGAACCTCTCCTGTGAGCCCAGTTTTAGATTCCGATGCTTCACTTCATGTCTACTGTATACATTGCACCTTCTTATTGACGATGAAACACAGATATTGCATCCGAATTTAATACAAAAGGCACAATACCGACTTAAGTACAAGAGGAGTGACGCTCTAACTCTCTATGATTTGAACCTCTCCTGTGAGTCCAGTTTTAGATTCCGATGCTTCACTTCAGGTTTACTGTATCCCTTGGACTTTCTTATTGACGGTGAAACACAGAAATTGCATCCGAATTTAATACAAAAGGCACAATGCCGACTTAAGTACAAGAGGACTGACACTCTAACTTTCTATGATTTGAACTTCTCCTGTGAGCCCAGTTTTAGATTCCGATGCTTCACTTCAGGTTTACTGTATCCCTTGGACCTTCTTATTGACGATGAAACACAGAAATTGCATCCGAATTTAATACAAATGGCACAATGCCGACTTAAGTACAAGAGGACTGACACCCTCAGTTTCTATGATTTGAACCTCTCCTGTGAGCCCCGTTTTAGATTCAGATGCTTCACTTCAGGTTTACTGTGTACCTTGCACCTTCTTATTGACGATGAAACACAGAAATTGCATCGAAATTTAATACAAAAGGCACAATGTCGACATAAGTAAAAGTGGACTGACACTCTAACTTTCTATGATTTGAACCTCTCCTGTGAGTCTAGTTGTAGATCCCGATGTTTCACTTAAGGTATACTGTGTCCCTTGGACCTTCTTATAGACGGTGAAACACAGAAATTGCATCCGAATTTAATACAAGAGGCACAATATTGACTTAAGTACAGGAGGACTGACACTCTAACTATCTATGATTTGAATCTTTCCTGCGAGTCCAGTTTTAGATTCCGATGCTTCACTTCAGGTATACTGTATCCCTTGGACCTTCTCATTGACGATGAAACACAGAAATTGCATCCGAATTTAGAACAAAAGGCGCAATGCAAACATAAGTACAAGTGGACTGACATTCTAACTTTCTATGATATGAACCTCTCCTGTGAGTCCAGTTTTAGGTTCCGATGCTTCACTTCAGGTTAACTGTATCCCTTGGACCTTCTTATTGACGATGAAACACAGAAATTGCATCCGAATTTAATACAAATGGCACAATGCCGACTTAAGTACAAGAGGACTGACACTCTCACTTTCTATGATTTGAACCTCTGATGTGAGTCCAGTTTTAGATTCCGATGCTTCACTTCAGGTTTACTGTATACCTTGCACCTTCTTATTGACGATGAAACACAGAAATTGAATCGGAATTTAATACAAAAGGCACAATGCTGACTTAAGTAAAAGAGGACTGACACTCTAACTTTGTATGATTTTAACCTCTCCTGTGAGTCCAGTTTTAGATTCCGATGCTGCACTTCAGGTTTACTGTCTCCCTTTGACCTTCTTATTGACGATGACACACAGAAATTGCATCGGAATTAAATTAAAAAGGCACAATTCCGACTTAAGTACAAGAGGACTGACATTCTCAAGTTCTTTGATTTGAACCTCTCCTGTGAGTCCAGTTTTAGATTCCGATGCTTCACTTCGGGTTTACTGTATACCTTGCTCCTTCTTATTGACGATGAAACGAAGAAATTGGATCGGAATTAAATTCAAAAGGCACAATGCCGACTTAAGTACAAGAGGACTGACATTCTCACTTTCTTTGATTTGAACCTCTAGTGTGAGTCCAGTTTTAGATTCCGATGCTTCCCTTCGGGGTTTACTGTATACCTTGCACATTCTTATTGACGATGAAACAAAGAAATTGGATCGGAATTAAATTCAAAAGGCACAATGCGACTTAAGTATAAGAGGAATGACACTCTACCTTTCTATGATTTGATTCTCTCCTGTGAGTCCAGTTTTAGATTCCGATGCTTCACTTCAGGTCTACTGTATACATTGCACCTTCTTATTGACGATGAAACACAGATATTGCATCCGAATTTAATACAAAATTTACAATTCCGACTTAAGTACAAGAGGAGTGACACTCTAACTCTCTATGATTTGAACCTCTCCTGTGAGTCCAGTTTTAGATTCCGATGCTTCACTTCAGGTTTACTGTATCCCTTGGACTTTCTTATTGACCGTGAAACACAGAAATTGCATCCGAATTTAATACAAAAGGCACAATGCCGACTTAAGTACAAGAGGACTGACACTCTAACTTTCTATGATTTGAACTTCTCCTGTGAGTCCGGTTTTAGATTCCGATGCTTCACTTCAGGTTTACTATATCCCTTGGACCTTGTTATTGACGATGAAACACCGAAATTGCATCCAAATTCAATACAAAAGGCACAATACCGACTCAAGTACAAGAGAAGTGACACTCTAACTTTCTATGATTTGAACGTCTCCTGTGAGTCCAGATTTAGTTTCTGATGTTTCACTTCAGGTTTACTGTATTCCTTGGACCTTCTTATTGACGATGAAACACAGAAATTTCATCGAAATTTAATACAAAAGGCACAATGTCGACTTAAGTAAAAGTGGACTGACACTCTAACTTTCTATGATTCGAACCTTTCCTGTGAGTCCAGTTGTAGATCCCGATGTTTCACTTAAGGTTTACTGTGTCCCTTGGACCTTCTTATTGACGATGAAACACAGAATTTGCATCCGAATTTAGAACAAAAGGCACAATGCCGACATATGTACAAGTGGACTGACATTCTAACTTTCTATGATATGAACCTCTCCTGTGAGTCCAGTTTTAGGTTCCGATGCTTCACTTCAGGTTAACTGTATCCCTTGGACCTTCTTATTGACGATGAAACACAGAAATTGCATCCGAATTTAATACAAATGGCACAATGCCGACTTAAGTACAAGAGGACTGACACTCTCACTTTCTATGATTAGAACCTCTTCTGTGAGTCCAGTTTTAGAATCCGTTGCTTCACTTCAGGTTTACTGTATCCCTTGGACGATCTTATTGACGATAAAACACAGAAATTGCATCGGAATTAAATTCAAAAGGCACAATGCCGACTTAAGTACAAGAGGACTGACATTCTCACTTTCTTTGAATTGAACCTCTCCTGTGAGTCCAGTTTTAGATTCCGATGCTTGACTTCGGGTTTACTGTATACCTTGCACCTTCTTATTGACGATGAAACAAAGAAATTGGATCGGAATTAAATTCAAAAGGCACTATGCAACTTAAGTACAAGAGGAATGACACTCTACCTTTCTATGATTTGAACTTCTCCTGTGAGTCCAGTTTTAGATTCCAATGCTTCACTTCAGTTCTACTGTATACATTGCACCTTCTTATTGACGATGAAACACAGATATTGCATCCGAATTTAATACAAAATTTACAATTCCGACTTAAGTACAAGAGGAGTGACACTCTAACTCTCTATGATTTGAACCTCTCCTGTGAGTCCAGTTTTAGATTCCGATGCTTCACTTCAGGTTTACTGTATCCCTTGGACTTTCTTATTGACGGTGAAACACAGAAATTGCCTCCGAATTTAATACAAAAGGCACAATGCCGACTTAAGTACAAGAGGACTGACACTCTAACTTTCTATGATTTTACCTTCCCCTGTGAGTCCAGTTTTACATTCCGATGCTTCACTTCAGGTTTACTATATCCCTTGGACCTTGTTATTGACGATGAAACACCGAAATTGCATCCGAATTCAATACAAAAGGCACAATACCGACTCAAGTACAAGAGGAGTGACACTCTAACTTTCTATGATTTGAACCTCTCCTGTGAGTCCAGATTTAGATTCCGATGTTTCACTTCAGGTTTACTGTATCCCTTGGACCTTCTTATTGACGATGAAACACAGAAATTGCATCGAAATTTAATACAGAAGGCACAATGTCGACTTAAGTAAAAGTGGACTGACACTCTAACTTTCTATGATTTGAACCTCTCCTGTGAGTCCAGTTGTAGATCCCGATGTTTCACTTAAGGTTTACTGTGTCCCTTGGACCTTCTTATTGACGATGAAACACAGAAATTGCATCCAAATTTAGAACTAAAGGCACAATGCCGACATATGTACAAGTGGACTGACATTCTAACTTTCTATGATATGAACCTCTCCTGTGAGTCCATTTTTAGGTTCCGATGTTTCACTTCAGGTTAACTGTATCCCTTGGACCTTCTTATTGACGATGAAACACAGAAATTGCATCCGAATTTAATACAAATGGCACAATGCCGACTTAAGTACAAGAGGACAGACACTCTCACTTTCTTTGATTTGAACCTCTCCTGTGAGTCCAGTTTTAGATTCCGATGCTTCACTTCAGGTTTACTGTATACCTTGCACCTTCTTATTGACGATGAGACACTGAAATTGCATCGGAATTTAATACAAAATGCACAATGCCGACTTAAGTAAAAGAGGACTGACACTCTCACTTTCTTTGATTTGAACCTCTCCTGTGAGTCCAGTTTTAGATTCCGATGCTTGACTTCAGGTTTACTGTATACCTTGCACCTTCTTATTGACGATGAAACAAAGAAATTGCATCGGAATTAAATTCAAAAGGCACAATGCGACTTAATTACAAGAGGAATGACACTCTACCTTTCTATGATTTGAACCTCTCCTGTGAGTCCAGTTTTAGATTCCGATGCTTCACTTCAGGTCTACTGTATACATTGCACCTTCTTATTGACGATGAAACACAGATATTACATCCGAATTTAATACAAAATTTACAATACCGACTTAAGTACAAGAGGAGTGACACTCTAACTCTCTATGATTTGAACCTCTCCTGTGAGTCCAGTTTTAGATTCCGATGCTTCACTTCAGGTTTACTGTATCCCTTGGACCTTCTTATTGACGATGAAACACAGAAATTGCATCGAAATTTAATACAAAAGGCACAATGTCGACTTAAGTAAAAGTGGACTGACACTCTAACTTTCTATGATTCGAACCTCTCCTGTGAATCCAGTTGTAGATCCCGATGTTTCACTTAAGGTCTACTGTGTCCCTTGGACCTTCTTATAGACGATGAAACACTGAAATTGCATCCGAATTTAATACAAGAGGCACAATATTGACTTAAGTACAAGAGGACTGACACTCTAACTATCTATGATTTCAATCTTTCCTGTGAGTCCAGTTTTAGATTCCGATGCTTCACTTCAGGTATACTGTATCCCTTGGACCTTCTTATTGACGATTCTAACACAGAAATTGCATCCAAATTTAGAACAAAAGGCACAATGCCGACATATGTACAAGTGGACTGACATTCTAACTTTCTATGATATGAACCTCTCCTGTGAGTCCAGTTTTAGGTTCCGATGTTTCACTTCAGGTTAACTGTATCCCTTGGCCCTTCTTATTGACGATGAAACACAGAAATTGCATCCGAATTTAATACAAATGGCACAATACCGACTTAAGTACAAGAGGACTGACACTCTCACTTTCTTTGATTTGAACCTCTCCTGTGAGTCCAGTTTTAGATTCCGATGCTTCACTTTAGGTTTACTGTATACCTTGCACCTTCTTATTGACGATGAGACACTGAAATTGCATCGGAATTTAATACAAAAGGCACAATGCGACTTAAGTACAAGAGGAATGACACTCTACCTTTCTATGATGTGAACCTCTCCTGGAAGTCCAGTTTTAGATTCCGATGCTTCACTTCAGGTCTACTGTATACATTGCACCTTCTTATTGACGATGAAACACAGATATTACATCCGAATTTAATACAAAATTTACAATACCGACTTAAGTACAAGAGGAGTGACATTATAACTCTCTATGATTTGAACCTCTCCTGTGAGTCCAGTTTTAGATTCCGATGCTTCACTTCAGGTTTACTGTACCCCTTGGACCTTCTTATTGACGATGAAACACAGAAATTGCATCCGAATTTAGAACAAAAGGCACAATGCCGACATATGTACAAGTGGACTGACATTCTAACTTTCTATGATATGAACCTCTCCTGTGAGTCCAGTTTTAGGTTCCGATGCTTCACTTCAGGTTAACTGTATCCCTTGGACCTTCTTATTGACGATGAAACACAGAAATTGCATCCGAATTTAATACAAATGGCACAATGCCGACTTAAGTACAAGAGGACTGACACTCTCACTTTCTATCATTAGAACCTCTTCTGTGAGTCCAGTTTTAGAATCCGTTGCTTCACTTCAGGTTTACTGTATCCCTTGGACGATCTTATTGACGATAAAACACAGAAATTGCATCGGAATTAAATTCAAAAGGCACAATGCCGACTTAAGTACAAGAGGACTGACATTCTCACTTTCTTTGAATTGAACCTCTCCTGTGAGTCCAGTTTTAGATTCCGATGCTTGACTTCGGGTTTACTGTATACCTTGCACCTTCTTATTGACGATGAAACAAAGAAATTGGATCGGAATTAAATTCAAAAGGCACTATGCAACTTAAGTACAAGAGGAATGACACTCTACCTTTCTATGATTTGAACTTCTCCTGTGAGTCCAGTTTTAGATTCCAATGCTTCACTTCAGTTCTACTGTATACATTGCACCTTCTTATTGACGATGAAACACAGATATTGCATCCGAATTTAATACAAAATTTACAATTCCGACTTAAGTACAAGAGGAGTGACACTCTAACTCTCTATGATTTGAACCTCTCCTGTGAGTCCAGTTTTAGATTCCGATGCTTCACTTCAGGTTTACTGTATCCCTTGGACTTTCTTATTGACGGTGAAACACAGAAATTGCCTCCGAATTTAATACAAAAGGCACAATGCCGACTTAAGTACAAGAGGACTGACACTCTAACTTTCTATGATTTTACCTTCCCCTGTGAGTCCAGTTTTACATTCCGATGCTTCACTTCAGGTTTACTATATCCCTTGGACCTTGTTATTGACGATGAAACACCGAAATTGCATCCGAATTCAATACAAAAGGCACAATACCGACTCAAGTACAAGAGGAGTGACACTCTAACTTTCTATGATTTGAACCTCTCCTGTGAGTCCAGATTTAGATTCCGATGTTTCACTTCAGGTTTACTGTATCCCTTGGACCTTCTTATTGACGATGAAACACAGAAATTGCATCGAAATTTAATACAGAAGGCACAATGTCGACTTAAGTAAAAGTGGACTGACACTCTAACTTTCTATGATTTGAACCTCTCCTGTGAGTCCAGTTGTAGATCCCGATGTTTCACTTAAGGTTTACTGTGTCCCTTGGACCTTCTTATTGACGATGAAACACAGAAATTGCATCCAAATTTAGAACTAAAGGCACAATGCCGACATATGTACAAGTGGACTGACATTCTAACTTTCTATGATATGAACCTCTCCTGTGAGTCCATTTTTAGGTTCCGATGTTTCACTTCAGGTTAACTGTATCCCTTGGACCTTCTTATTGACGATGAAACACAGAAATTGCATCCGAATTTAATACAAATGGCACAATGCCGACTTAAGTACAAGAGGACAGACACTCTCACTTTCTTTGATTTGAACTTCTCCTGTGAGTCCAGTTTTAGATTCCGATGCTTCACTTCAGGTTTACTGTATACCTTGCACCTTCTTATTGACGATGAGACACTGAAATTGCATCGGAATTTAATACAAAATGCACAATGCCGACTTAAGTAAAAGAGGACTGACACTCTCACTTTCTTTGATTTGAACCTCTCCTGTGAGTCCAGTTTTAGATTCCGATGCTTGACTTCAGGTTTACTGTATACCTTGCACCTTCTTATTGACGATGAAACAAAGAAATTGCATCGGAATTAAATTCAAAAGGCACAATGCGACTTAATTACAAGAGGAATGACACTCTACCTTTCTATGATTTGAACCTCTCCTGTGAGTCCAGTTTTAGATTCCGATGCTTCACTTCAGGTCTACTGTATACATTGCACCTTCTTATTGACGATGAAACACAGATATTACATCCGAATTTAATACAAAATTTACAATACCGACTTAAGTACAAGAGGAGTGACACTCTAACTCTCTATGATTTGAACCTCTCCTGTGAGTCCAGTTTTAGATTCCGATGCTTCACTTCAGGTTTACTGTATCCCTTGGACCTTCTTATTGACGATGAAACACAGAAATTGCATCGAAATTTAATACAAAAGGCACAATGTCGACTTAAGTAAAAGTGGACTGACACTCTAACTTTCTATGATTCGAACCTCTCCTGTGAATCCAGTTGTAGATCCCGATGTTTCACTTAAGGTCTACTGTGTCCCTTGGACCTTCTTATAGACGATGAAACACTGAAATTGCATCCGAATTTAATACAAGAGGCACAATATTGACTTAAGTACAAGAGGACTGACACTCTAACTATCTATGATGTCAATCTTTCCTGTGAGTCCAGTTTTAGATTCCGATGCTTCACTTCAGGTATACTGTATCCCTTGGACCTTCTTATTGACGATTCTAACACAGAAATTGCATCCAAATTTAGAACAAAAGGCACAATGCCGACATATGTACAAGTGGACTGACATTCTAACTTTCTATGATATGAACCTCTCCTGTGAGTCCAGTTTTAGGTTCCGATGTTTCACTTCAGGTTAACTGTATCCCTTGGCCCTTCTTATTGACGATGAAACACAGAAATTGCATCCGAATTTAATACAAATGGCACAATACCGACTTAAGTACAAGAGGACTGACACTCTCACTTTCTTTGATTTGAACCTCTCCTGTGAGTCCAGTTTTAGATTCCGATGCTTCACTTTATTTTTACTGTATACCTTGCACCTTCTTATTGACGATGAGACACTGAAATTGCATCGGAATTTAATACAAAAGGCACAATGCGACTTAAGTACAAGAGGAATGACACTCTACCTTTCTATGATATGAACCTCTCCTGTAAGTCCAGTTTTAGATTCCGATGCTTCACTTCAGGTCTACTGTATACATTGCACCTTCTTATTGACGATGAAACACAGATATTACATCCGAATTTAATACAAAATTTACAATACCGACTTAAGTACAAGAGGAGTGACATTATAACTCTCTATGATTTGAACCTGTCCTGTGAGTCCAGTTTTAGATTCCGATGCTTCACTTCAGGTTTACTGTACCCCTTGGACCTTCTTATTGACGATGAAACACAGAAATTGCATCCGAATTTAGAACAAAAGGCACAATGCCGACATATGTACAAGTGGACTGACATTCTAACTTTCTATGATATGAACCTCTCCTGTGAGTCCAGTTTTAGGTTCCGATGCTTCACTTCAGGTTAACTGTATCCCTTGGACCTTCTTATTGACGATGAAACACAGAAATTGCATCCGAATTTAATACAAATGGCACAATGCCGACTTAAGTACAAGAGGACTGACACTCTCACTTTCTATGATTAGAACCTCTTCTGTGAGTCCAGTTTTAGAATCCGTTGCTTCACTTCAGGTTTACTGTATCCCTTGGACGATCTTATTGACGATAAAACACAGAAATTGCATCGGAATTAAATTCAAAAGGCACAATGCCGACTTAAGTACAAGAGGACTGACATTCTCACTTTCTTTGAATTGAACCTCTCCTGTGAGTCCAGTTTTAGATTCCGATGCTTGACTTCGGGTTTACTGTATACCTTGCACCTTCTTATTGACGATGAAACAAAGAAATTGGATCGGAATTAAATTCAAAAGGCACTATGCAACTTAAGTACAAGAGGAATGACACTCTACCTTTCTATGATTTGAACTTCTCCTGTGAGTCCAGTTTTAGATTCCAATGCTTCACTTCAGTTCTACTGTATACATTGCACCTTGTTATTGACGATGAAACACAGATATTGCATCCGAATTTAATACAAAATTTACAATTCCGACTTAAGTACAAGAGGAGTGACACTCTAACTCTCTATGATTTGAACCTCTCCTGTGAGTCCAGTTTTAGATTCCGATGCTTCACTTCAGGTTTACTGTATCCCTTGGACTTTCTTATTGACGGTGAAACACAGAAATTGCCTCCGAATTTAATACAAAAGGCACAATGCCGACTTCAGTACAAGAGGACTGACACTCTAACTTTCTATGATTTTACCTTCCCCTGTGAGTCCAGTTTTACATTCCGATGCTTCACTTCAGGTTTACTATATCCCTTGGACCTTGTTATTGACGATGAAACACCGAAATTGCATCCGAATTCAATACAAAAGGCACAATACCGACTCAAGTACAAGAGGAGTGACACTCTAACTTTCTATGATTTGAACCTCTCCTGTGAGTCCAGATTTAGATTCCGATGTTTCACTTCAGGTTTACTGTATCCCTTGGACCTTCTTATTGACGATGAAACACAGAAATTGCATCGAAATTTAATACAGAAGGCACAATGTCGACTTAAGTAAAAGTGGACTGACACTCTAACTTTCTATGATTTGAACCTCTCCTGTGAGTCCAGTTGTAGATCCCGATGTTTCACTTAAGGTTTACTGTGTCCCTTGGACCTTCTTATTGACGATGAAACACAGAAATTGCATCCAAATTTAGAACAAAAGGCACAATGCCGACATATGTACAAGTGGACTGACATTCTAACTTTCTATGATATGAACCTCTCCTGTGAGTCCATTTTTAGGTTCCGATGTTTCACTTCAGGTTAACTGTATCCCTTGGACCTTCTTATTGACGATGAAACACAGAAATTGCATCCGAATTTAATACAAATGGCACAATGCCGACTTAAGTACAAGAGGACAGACACTCTCACGTTCTTTGATTTGAACCTCTCCTGTGAGTCCAGTTTTTGATTCCGATGCTTCACTTCAGGTTTACTGTATACCTTGCACCTTCTTATTGACGATGAGACACTGAAATTGCATCGGAATTTAATACAAAATGCACAATGCCGACTTAAGTAAAAGAGGACTGACACTCTCACTTTCTTTGATTTGAACCTCTCCTGTGAGTCCAGTTTTAGATTCCGATGCTTGACTTCAGGTTTACTGTATACCTTGCACCTTCTTATTGACGATGAAACAAAGAAATTGCATCGGAATTAAATTCAAAAGGCACAATGCGACTTAATTACAAGAGGAATGACACTCTACCTTTCTATGATTTGAACCTCTCCTGTGAGTCCAGTTTTAGATTCCGATGCTTCACTTCAGGTCTACTGTATACATTGCACCTTCTTATTGACGATGAAACACAGATATTACATCCGAATTTAATACAAAATTTACAATACCGACTTAAGTACAAGAGGAGTGAGACTCTAACTCTCTATTATTTGAACCTCTCCTGTGAGTCCAGTTTTAGATTCCGATGCTTCACTTCAGGTTTACTGTATCCCTTGGACCTTCATATTGACGATGAAACACAGAAATTGCATCCGAATTTAATACAAATGGCACAATGCCGACTTAAGTACAAGAGGACTGACACTCTCACTTTCTTTGATTTGAACCTCTCCTGTGAATCCAGTTTTAGATTCCGATGCTTCACTTCAGGTTTACTGTATACCTTGCACCTTCTTATTGACGATGAGACACTGAAATTGCATCGGAATTTAATACAAAAGGCACAATGCCGACTTAAGTAAAAGAGGACTGACACTCTCACTTTCCATGATTCGAACCTCTCCTGTGAGTCCAGTTTTAGATTCCGATGCTTCACTTCAGGTTTACTATATACCTTGCACCTTCTTATTGACGATGACACACTGAAATTGCATCGGAATTTAATACAAAAGGCACAATGCCGACTTAAGTAAAAGAGGACTGACACTCTCACTTTCCATGATTCGAACCTCTCCTGTGAGTCCAGTTTTAGATTCCGATGCTTCACTTCAGGTTTACTGTATCCCTTGGACCTTCTTATTGATGATGAAACACAGAAATTGCATCCGAATTTAGAACAAAAGGCACAATGCCGACATATGTACAAGTGGACTGACATTCTAACTTTCTATGATATGAACCTCTCCTGTGAGTCCAGTTTTAGGTTCCGATGCTTCACTTCAGGTTAACTGTATCCCTTGGACCTTCTTATTGACGATGAAACACAGAAATTGCATCCGAATTTAATACAAATGGCACAATGCCGACTTAAGTACAAGAGGACTGACACTCTCACTTTCTTTAATTTGAACATCTCCTGTGAGTCAAGTTTTAGATTCCGATGCTTCACTTCAGGTTTTCTGTGTACCTTGCACCTTCTTATTGACGATGAAACACAGAAATTGCATCCGAATTCAATACAAATGGCACAATGCCGACTTAAGTACAAGAGGACTGACACCCTCAGTTTCTATGAATTGAACCTTTCCTGTGAGTCCAGTTTTAGATTCCGATGCTTCACTTCAGGTTTACTGTGTACCTTGCACCTTCTTATTGACGATGAAACACAGAACTTGCATCGAAATTTAATACAAAAGCACAATGTCGACTTAAGTAAAAGTGGACTGACACTCTAACTTTCTATGATTTGAACCTCTCCTGTGAGTCCAGTTGTAGATCCCGAGGTTTCACTTAAGGTTTACTGTGTCCCTTGGACCTTCTTATTGACGATGAAACACAGAAATTGCATCCGAATTTAGAACAAAAGGCACAATGCCGACATAAGTACAAGTGGACTGACATTCTAACTTTCTATGATATGAACCTCTCCTGTGAGTCCAGTTTTAGGTTCCGATGCTTCACTTCAGGTTAACTGTATCCCTTGGACCTTCTTATTGACGATGAAACACAGAAATTGCATCCGAATTTAATACAAATGGCACAATGCCGACTTAAGTACAAGAGGACTGACACTCTCACTTTCTATGATTTGAACCTCTGATGTGAGTCCAGTTTTAGATTCCGATGCTTCACTTCAGGTTTACTGTATACCTTGCACCTTCTTATTGACGATGAAACACAGAAATTGCATCGGAATTTAAAACAAAAGGCACAATGCTGACTTAAGTAAAA
The DNA here is from genome assembly GCF_021461385.2 of Schistocerca piceifrons. NCBI lineage: Eukaryota > Metazoa > Arthropoda > Insecta > Orthoptera > Acrididae > Schistocerca > Schistocerca piceifrons. The sequence continues at coordinate 3,074,997 of NC_060140.1, read as the reverse complement.
CAGTACTGACACTCTAAATTTGTATGATTTGAACCTCTCCTGTTAGTCCAGTTTTAGATTCCGATGCTGCACTTCAGGTTTACTGTCTCCCTTTGACCTTCTTATTGACGATGACACACAGAAATTGCATCGGAATTAAATTAAACAGGCACAATTCCGACTTAAGTAAAAGAGAACTGACACTCTAACATTCTATGATTTGAACCTCTCCTGTGAGTCCAGTTTTAGAATCCGTTGCTTCACTTCAGGTTTGCTGTATCCCTTGGACGTTCTTATTGACGATAAAACACAGAAACTGCATCGGAATTAAATTCAAAAGGCACAATGCCGACTTAAGTACAAGAGGACTGACACTCTCACTACCTTTGATTTGAACCTCTCCTGTGAATGCAGTTTTAGATTCCGATGCTTCACTTCAGGTTTTCTGTATCCCTTGGACCTTCTTATTGACGATGAAACACAGAAATTGCGTCCGAATTTAATACAAATGGCACAATGCCGACTTAAGTACAAGAGGACTGACACTCACACTTTCTTTGATTTGAAGTTCTCCTATGAGTCCAGTTTTAGATTCCGATGCTTCACTTCAGGTTTACTGTATACCTTGCACCCTCTTATTGACGATGAGACACTGATATTGCATCGGAATTTAATACTAAAGGCACAATGCCGACTCAAGTAAAAGAGGACTGACACTCTCACTTTCCATGATTCGAACCTCTAATGTGAGTCCAGTTGTAGATCCCGATGTTTCACTTAAGGTTTACTGTGTCCCTTGGACCTTCTTATAGACGATGAAACACAGAAATTGCATCCGAATTTAATACAAGAGGTACAATATTGACTTAAGTACAAGAGGACTGACACTCTAACTATCTATGATTTGAATCATTCCTGCGAGTCCAGTTTTAGATTCCGATGCTTCACTTCAGGTATACTGTACCCCTTGGACCTTCTTATTGACGATGAAACACAGAATTTGCATCCGAATTTAGAACAAAAGGCACAATGCCGACATAAGTACAAGTGGACTGACATTCTAACTTTCTATGAAATGTACCTCTCCTGTGAGTCCAGTTTTAGGTTCCGATGCTTCACTTCAGGTTAACTGTACCCTTGGACGTTCTTATTGACGATAAAACACAGAAATTGCATCGGAATTAAATTCAAAAGGCACAATGCCGACTTAAGTACAAGAGGACTGACACTCTCACTTTCTTTGATTTGAACCTCTCCTGTGAATCCAGTTTTAGATTCCGATGCTTCACTTCAGGTTTTCTGAATCCCTTGGACCTTCTTATTGACGATGAAACAAAGAAATTGCGTCCGAAATTAATACAAATGGCACAATGCCGACTTAAGTAAAAGAGGACTGACACTCTCACTTTCTATGATTTGAACCTCTCCTGTGAGTCCGGTTTAAGAATCCGTTGCTTCACTTCAAGTTTACTGTATCCCTTGGACGTTCTTATTGACGATAAAACACAGAAATTGCATCGGAATTTAATACAAAAGGCACAATGCCGACTCAAGTAAGAGAGGACTGACACTCTCACTTTCCATGATTCGAACCTCTAATGTGAGTCCAGTTTTAGTTTCCGATGCTTCACTTCAGGTTTACTGTATACCTTGCACCTTCTTATTGACGATGAAACAAAGAAATTGCATCGGAATTAAATTCAAAAGGCACATTGCGACTTAAGTACAAGAGGAATGACACTCTAACTTTCTATGATTTGAACCTCTCATGTGACTCCAGTTTTAGATTCCGATGCTTCACTTCAGGTCTACTGTATACATTGCACCTTCTTATTGACGATGAAACACAGATATTGCATCCGAATTTAATACAAAAGGCACAATACCGACTTAAGTACAAGAGGAGTGACACTCTAACTCTCTATGATTTGAGCCTCTCCTGTGAGACCAGTTTTAGATTCCGATGCTTCACTTCAGGTTTACTGTATCCCTTGGACTTTCTTATTGACGGTGAAACACAGAAATTGCATCCGAATTTAATACAAAAGGCACAATGCCTATATACGTACAAGAGGACTGACACTCTAATTTTCTATGATTTGAACTTCTCCTGTGAGTCCAGATTTAGATTCCGATGCTTCACTTCAGGTTTACTATATCCCTTGGACCTTGTTATTGACGATGAAACACAGAAATTGCATCCGAATTCAATACAAAAGGCACAATACCGACTCAAGTACAAGAGGAGTGACACTCTAACTTTCTATGATTTGAACCTCTCCTGTGAGTCCAGATTTAGATTCCGATGTTTCACTTGAGGATTACTGTGTCCCTTGGACCTTCTTATTGACGATGAAACACAGAAATTGCATCCGAATTTAATACAAGAGGCACAATACTGACTGAAGTACAAGAGGACTGACACTCTAACTATCTATGATTTGAATCTTTCCTGTGAGTCCAGTTTTAGATTCCGATGCTTCACTTCAGGTTTACTGTATCCCTTTCACCTTCTTAATGACGATGACACACAGAAATTGCATCGGAATTAAATTCAAAAGGCACAATTCCAACTAAAGTAAAAGAGGACTGACACTCTCACTTTCTATGATTTGAACCTCTCCTGTGAATCCAGTTTTAGATTCCGTTGCTTCACTTCATGTTTACTGTATCCCTTGGACGTTCTTATTGACGATAAAACACAGAAATTGCATCGGAATTAAATTCAAAAGCACAATGCCGACTTAAGTACAAGAGTACTGATACTCTCACTTTCTTTGATTTGAACCTCTCCTGTGAGTCCACTTTTAGATTCAGATGCTTAACTTCAGGTATACTGTATCCCTTGGACCTTCTTATTGACGATGAAACACAGAAATTGCATCGGTATTCAATACAATAGGCACAATGCCGACGTAAGTTCAAGAGGACTGACACTCTCACTTTCTATGATTTGAACCTCTCCTGTGAGTCCAGTTTTAGATTCCGATGCTTCACTTCAGGTTTACTGTATACCTTGCACCTTCTTATTGAAGATGAAACACAGAAATTGCAATGGAATTAAATTCAAAACGCACAATGCCGACTTAAGTACAAGAGGACTGACATTCTAACTATCTATGATATGAACCTCTTCTGTGAGTCCAGTTTTAGAATCCGATGCTTCACTTCAAGTTACCTGTATCCCTTGGACCTTCTTATTGACGATGAAACACAGAAATTGCATTCGAATTTAATACAAATGGCACAATGCCGACTTAAGTACAAGAGGACTGACACTCTCACTTTCTATGATTTGAACCTCAGATGTGAGTCCAGTTTTAGATTCTGATGCTTCACTTCGGTTTACTGTATACCTTGCACCTTCTTATTGACGATGAAACACAGAAATTGCATCGGAATTAAAGTCAAAAGGCACAATGTCGACTTAAGTACAAGAGGACTGACATTCTAACTTTCTATGATTTGAACCTCTCCTGTGCATCCAGTTTTAGATTCCGATGCTTTAAATCAGGTTTACTGTATCCCTTGGACATTCTTATTGACGATGAACCAAAGAAATTGCATCCGAATTTAATACAAAAGGCACAATACCGACTTAAGTACAATAGGAGTGACACTCTAACTTTCTATGACTTGAACTTCTCCTGTGAGTCCAGTTTTAGATTCCGACGCTTCCCTTAAGGTTTACTGTATCCCTTGGACCTTCTTATTGACGATAAAACACAGAAATTGCATCCGAATTTAATACAAAAGGCACAATGCCGACTTAAGTACAAGAGGACTGACACTCTAACTTTCTACGATTTGAACTTCTCCTGTGAGTCCAGTTTTAGATTCCGAGGCTTCACTTCAGGTTTACTATATCCCTTGGACCTTGTTATTGACGATGAAACACCGAAATTGCATCCGAATTCAATACAAAAGGCACAATACCGACTCAAGTACAAGAGGAGTGACACTCTAAATTTCTATGATTTGAACCCGTCCTGTGAGTCCAGTTGTAGATCCCGAGGTTTCACTTAAGTTTTACTGTGTCCCTTGGACCTTCTTATAGACGATGAAACACAGAAATTGCATCCGAATTTAATACAAGAGGCACAATATTGACTTAAGTACAAGAGGACTGACACTCTAACTATCTATGATTTGCATCTTTCCTGTGAGTCCAGTTTGAGATTCCGATGCTTCACTTCAGGTATACTGTATCCCTTGGACTTTCTTATTGACGATGAAACACAGAAATTGCATCCGAATTTAGATCAAAAGGCACAATGCCGACATAAGTACAAGTGGACTGACATTCTAACTTTCTATGATATGAACCTCTCCTGTGAGTCCAGTTTTAGGTTCCGTTGCTTCACTTCAGGTTAACTGTATCCCTTGGACCTTCATATTGACGATGAAACACAGAAATTGCATCCGAATTTAATACAAATGGCACAATGCCGACTTAAGTGCAAGAGGACTGACACTCTCACTTTCTTTGATTTGAACCTCTCCTGTGAGTCCAGTTTTAGATTTCGATGCTTCACTTCAGGTTTACTGTATACCTTGCACCTTCTTATTGACGATGAGACACTGAAATTGCATCGGAATTTAATACAAAAGGCACAATGCCGACTTAACTAAAAGAGGACTGACACTCTCACTTTCCATGATTCGAACCTCTCCTGTGGGTCCAGTTTTAGATTCCGATGCTTCACTTCAGGTTTACTGTATACCTTGCACCTTCTTATTGACGATGAAACAAAGAAATTGCATCGGAATTAAATTCAAAAGGCACAATGCGACTTAAGTACAAGAGGAATGACACTCTACCTTTCTATGATTTGAACCTCTAATGTGAGTCCAGTTTTAGATTCCGATGCTTCACTTCAGGTCTACAGTATACATTGCACCTTCTTATTGACGACGAAACACATATATTGCAGCCGAATATAATACAAAAGGCACAATACCGACTTAAGTACAAGAGGAGTGTCACTCTAACTATCTATGATTTGAACCTCTAATGTGAGTCCAGTTTTAGATTCCGATGCTTCACTTCAGGTTTACTGTATCCCTTGGACTTTCTTATTGACAGTGAAACACAGAAATTGCATCCGAATTTAATACAAAAGGCACAATGCTGACTTAAGTACAAGAGGACTGACACTCTAACTTTCTATGATTTGAACTTCTCCTGTGAGTCCAGTTTTAGATTCCGATGCTTCACTTCAGGTTTACTGTATCCCTTGGACCTTCTTATTGACGATGAAACACAGAAATTGCATCCGAATTTAGTACAAATGGCACAATGCCGACTTAAGTACAAGAGGACTGACACCCTCAGTTTCTATGATTTGAACCTCTCCTGTGAGTCCAGTTTTAGATTCCGATGCTTCACTTCAGGTTTACTGTGTACCTTGCACCTACTTATTGACGATGAAACACAGAAATTGCATCGAAATTTAATACAAAAGGCACAATGTCGACTTAAGTAAAAGTGGACTGACACTCTAACTTTCTATGATTTGAACCTCTCCTGTGAGTCCAGTTGTAGATCCCGATGTTTCACTTAAGGTTTACTGTGTCCCTTAGACCTTCTTATAGACGATGAAACACAGAAATTGCATCCGAATTTAATACAAGAGGCACAATATTGACGTAAGTACAAGAGGACTGACACTCTAACTATCTATGATTTGAATCTTTCCTGCGAGTCCAGTTTTAGATTCCGATGCTTCACTTCAGGTATACTGTATCCCTTCGACCTTCTTATTGACGATGAAACACAGAAATTGCATCCGAATTTGGAACAAAAGGCACAATGTCGACATAAGTACAAGTGGATGACATTCAAACTTTCTATGATATGAACCTCTCCTGTGAATCCAGTTTTAGATTCCGATGCATCACTTCAGGTTTTCTGTATCCCTTGGACCTTCTTATTGACGATGAAACACAGAAATTGCGTCCGAATTTAATAAAAATGGCACAATGCCGACTTAAGTACAAGAGGACTGACACTCTCACATTCTTTCATTTGAACCTCTCCTGTGAGTCCAGTTTTAGATTCCGATGCTTCACTTCAGGTTTACTGTATACCTTGCACCTTCTTATTGACGATGAGACACTGAAATTGCATCGGAATTTAATACAAAAGGCACAATGCCGACTCAAGTAAAAGAGGACTGACACTCTCACTTTCCATGATTCGAAGCTCTAATGTGAGTCCAGTTTTAGATTCCGATGCTTCACTTCAGGTTTACTGTATCCCTTGGACTTTCTTATTGACGGTGAAACACAGAAATTGCATCCGAATTTAATATAAAAGGCACAATGCCGACTTAAGTACAAGAGGACTGACACTCTAACTTTCTATGATTTGAACTTCTCCTGTGAGTCCAGTTTTAGATTCCGATGCTTCACTTCAGGTTTACTGTATCCCTTGGACCTTCTTATTGACGATGAAACACAGAAATTGCATCCGAATTTAGTACAAATGGCACAATGCCGACTTAAGTACAAGAGGACAGACACCCTCAGTTTCTATGATTTGAACCTCTCCTGTGAGTCCAGTTTTAGATTCCGATGCTTCACTTCAGGTTTACTGTGTACCTTGCACCTACTTATTGACGATGAAACACAAAAATTGCATCGAAATTTAATACAAAAGGCACAATGTCGACTTAAGTAAAAGTGGACTGACACTCTAACTTTCTATGATTTGAACCTCTCCTGTGAGTCCAGTTGTAGATCCCGATGTTTCACTTAAGGTTTACTGTGTCCCTTAGACCTTCTTATAGACGATGAAACACAGAAATTGCATCCGAATTTAATACAAGAGGCACAATATTGACGTAAGTACAAGAGGACTGACACTCTAACTATCTATGATTTGAATCTTTCCTGCGAGTCCAGTTTTAGATTCCGATGCTTCACTTCAGGTATACTGTATCCCTTCGACCTTCTTATTGACGATGAAACACAGAAATTGCATCCGAATTTGGAACAAAAGGCACAATGTCGACATAAGTACAAGTGGATGACATTCTGACTTTCTATGATATGAACCTCTCCTGTGAATCCGGTTTTAGATTCCGATGCTTCACTTCAGGTTTTCTGTATCCCTTGGACCTTCTTATTGACGATGAAACACAGAAATTGCGTCCGAGTTTAATACAAATGGCACAATGCCGACTTAAGTACAAGAGGACTGACACTCTCACATTCTTTCATTTGAACCTCTCCTGTGAGTCCAGTTTTAGATTCCGATGCTTCACTTCAGGTTTACTGTATACCTTGCACCTTCTTATTGACGATGAGACACTGAAATTGCATCGGAATTTAATACAAAAGGCACAATGCCGACTCAAGTAAAAGAGGACTGACACTCTCACTTTCCATGATTCGAAGCTCTAATGTGAGTCCAGTTTTAGATTCCGATGCTTCACTTCAGGTTTACTGTATCCCTTGGACTTTCTTATTGACGGTGAAACACAGAAATTGCATCCGAATTTAATACAAAAGGCACAATGCCGACTTAAGTACAAGAGGACTGACACTCTAACTTTCTATGATTTGAACTTCTCCTGTGAGTCCAGTTTTAGATTCCGATGCTTCACTTCAGGTTTACTGTATCCCTTGGACCTTCTTATTGACGATGAAACACAGAAATTGCATCCGAATTTAGTACAAATGGCACAATGCCGACTTAAGTACAAGAGGACTGACACCCTCAGTTTCTATGATTTGAACCTCTCCTGTGAGTCCAGTTTTAGATTTCGATGCTTCACTTCAGGTTTACTGTATACCTTGCACCTTCTTATTGACGATGAGACACTGAAATTGCATCGGAATTTAATACAAAAGGCACAATGCCGACTTAACTAAAAGAGGACTGACACTCTCACTTTCCATGATTCGAACCTCTCCTGTGGGTCCAGTTTTAGATTCCGATGCTTCACTTCAGGTTTACTGTATACCTTGCACCTTCTTATTGACGATGAAACAAAGAAATTGCATCGGAATTAAATTCAAAAGGCACAATGCGACTTAAGTACAAGAGGAATGACACTCTACCTTTCTATGATTTGAACCTCTAATGTGAGTCCAGTTTTAGATTCCGATGCTTCACTTCAGGTCTACAGTATACATTGCACCTTCTTATTGACGACGAAACACATATATTGCAGCCGAATATAATACAAAAGGCACAATACCGACTTAAGTACAAGAGGAGTGTCACTCTAACTATCTATGATTTGAACCTCTAATGTGAGTCCAGTTTTAGATTCCGATGCTTCACTTCAGGTTTACTGTATCCCTTGGACTTTCTTATTGACAGTGAAACACAGAAATTGCATCCGAATTTAATACAAAAGGCACAATGGCGACTTAAGTACAAGAGGACTGACACTCTAACTTTCTATGATTTGAACTTCTCCTGTGAGTCCAGTTTTAGATTCCGATGCTTCACTTCAGGTTTACTGTATCCCTTGGACCTTCTTATTGACGATGAAACACAGAAATTGCATCCGAATTTAGTACAAATGGCACAATGCCGACTTAAGTACAAGAGGACTGACACCCTCAGTTTCTATGATTTGAACCTCTCCTGTGAGTCCAGTTTTAGATTCCGATGCTTCACTTCAGGTTTACTGTGTACCTTGCACCTACTTATTGACGATGAAACACAGAAATTGCATCGAAATTTAATACAAAAGGCACAATGTCGACTTAAGTAAAAGTGGACTGACACTCTAACTTTCTATGATTTGAACCTCTCCTGTGAGTCCAGTTGTAGATCCCGATGTTTCACTTAAGGTTTACTGTGTCCCTTAGACCTTCTTATAGACGATGAAACACAGAAATTGCATCCGAATTTAATACAAGAGGCACAATATTGACGTAAGTACAAGAGGACTGACACTCTAACTATCTATGATTTGAATCTTTCCTGCGAGTCCAGTTTTAGATTCCGATGCTTCACTTCAGGTATACTGTATCCCTTCGACCTTCTTATTGACGATGAAACACAGAAATTGCATCCGAATTTGGAACAAAAGGCACAATGTCGACATAAGTACAAGTGGATGACATTCAAACTTTCTATGATATGAACCTCTCCTGTGAATCCAGTTTTAGATTCCGATGCATCACTTCAGGTTTTCTGTATCCCTTGGACCTTCTTATTGACGATGAAACACAGAAATTGCGTCCGAATTTAATAAAAATGGCACAATGCCGACTTAAGTACAAGAGGACTGACACTCTCACATTCTTTCATTTGAACCTCTCCTGTGAGTCCAGTTTTAGATTCCGATGCTTCACTTCAGGTTTACTGTATACCTTGCACCTTCTTATTGACGATGAGACACTGAAATTGCATCGGAATTTAATACAAAAGGCACAATGCCGACTCAAGTAAAAGAGGACTGACACTCTCACTTTCCATGATTCGAAGCTCTAATGTGAGTCCAGTTTTAGATTCCGATGCTTCACTTCAGGTTTACTGTATCCCTTGGACTTTCTTATTGACGGTGAAACACAGAAATTGCATCCGAATTTAATATAAAAGGCACAATGCCGACTTAAGTACAAGAGGACTGACACTCTAACTTTCTATGATTTGAACTTCTCCTGTGAGTCCAGTTTTAGATTCCGATGCTTCACTTCAGGTTTACTGTATCCCTTGGACCTTCTTATTGACGATGAAACACAGAAATTGCATCCGAATTTAGTACAAATGGCACAATGCCGACTTAAGTACAAGAGGACAGACACCCTCAGTTTCTATGATTTGAACCTCTCCTGTGAGTCCAGTTTTAGATTCCGATGCTTCACTTCAGGTTTACTGTGTACCTTGCACCTACTTATTGACGATGAAACACAAAAATTGCATCGAAATTTAATACAAAAGGCACAATGTCGACTTAAGTAAAAGTGGACTGACACTCTAACTTTCTATGATTTGAACCTCTCCTGTGAGTCCAGTTGTAGATCCCGATGTTTCACTTAAGGTTTACTGTGTCCCTTAGACCTTCTTATAGACGATGAAACACAGAAATTGCATCCGAATTTAATACAAGAGGCACAATATTGACGTAAGTACAAGAGGACTGACACTCTAACTATCTATGATTTGAATCTTTCCTGCAAGTCCAGTTTTAGATTCCGATGCTTCACTTCAGGTATACTGTATCCCTTCGACCTTCTTATTGACGATGAAACACAGAAATTGCATCCGAATTTGGAACAAAAGGCACAATGTCGACATAAGTACAAGTGGATGACATTCTGACTTTCTATGATATGAACCTCTCCTGTGAATCCGGTTTTAGATTCCGATGCTTCACTTCAGGTTTTCTGTATCCCTTGGACCTTCTTATTGACGATGAAACACAGAAATTGCGTCCGAGTTTAATACAAATGGCACAATGCCGACTTAAGTACAAGAGGACTGACACTCTCACATTCTTTCATTTGAACCTCTCCTGTGAGTCCAGTTTTAGATTCCGATGCTTCACTTCAGGTTTACTGTATACCTTGCACCTTCTTATTGACGATGAGACACTGAAATTGCATCGGAATTTAATACA